>NC_137204.1:12431816-12546816 GCF_960531495.2 Zeus faber
ATCAGTAGACTAAATAGTTAGGCAATAATAATTAGATGCATGTGATATCCTATTATGGAAATGTGTTAGAACTAAGTCCATTATTTTTTTTAAGTCTTGGAAAAATAATGACATTTCTATCAAGTCAACTTTAGAACGTACCCTAATGAGTGATTGTGATGTCACAGGTCTTCCTAAAGCGGCGGTGATCACCCACCTGCAGACTCTAAAGGCATCGTCAGGCTTCTGGGCCTACGGTGGAACCCAAGACGACGTGATATATATACCTCTGCCCCTCTACCACAGCGCCGCCTCTATGATCGGCATCGGAGGAACCATCGAGTTGGGTAAGGTTCAAAATGTCTGAAATCTTAATCTCAATCTACACTTAATCGAGAACAATTTCTTTTATTTTTCCAAACCTCGTTCATTGATCAAGCATTCAGTCAAGAGGAAGCTAACAGTGCTGATCATAAGCAATTGGACGGTGACACATTTTCCGTTGTCTTGGCTCTGTGCTCTACCCCAGGGGTTCCCAACCATTTCATTATCACCGACTGGACAGCAGCGCACAAAATGTTCACAGACCTCTACCCTTAACATACCCTAACCCTGTTAACAATCAATCACTTAACCTTTGCTCAAAGTCTGTACTGGATGTCGGTTACCGTTTGAGAGTACAGTATATGTCGGCTGCATCATTTTGAAACAACCCCCTAAATTCGCGTATAGTATTTTGAAAATGTGTCGCTGTCCAATTATTTATGGTCATCACTGTTGGGACCATTAAAGGATAAGTGAACGGGTATTTTTGGATTGGAAAACTTCCAATGATCCCGGGGCCCGCTCTAGATGGCCTGATTCCCTTCAGTTGGCATCTTCATTAGTGGCTTGAGAGCAGAATGTGCCCGGGCGCACGTACAAGTGGTTGACGTAATAGACAGCCCCCCCCACCCCCCGCCTCCCCAAACCCAATTATTTTTTGTTGTCGTATTATTTTGGATTTGAATGACAATGTAGTGATCTCTGTGCACGTGTGTCTGCGCCTCCTAAAACCGAACACGACCTCGCTGAATGCAATTCCAAAAGAAATGGCCTTGGAAAAGTGGCCATTCCACAGGTCTTTGCTCTACTCCCCCAAGAAAGTTCCAACTACAAGCAAATTCGATGGCAGGGCCTTGCTGTTTCGGGCAACCTTGAAAATGTTGATGTCCTAACAATTTCAGTCCTTTTTAACGAACAAAATGGCTCAGTAGATGTTGTCTTCTTACTCGGTTCACCGTGGCCAACAGTGCTGACGCTGCAGTACTTTGAAGGACCCCATGTTTTCTTATGCAAGCATTCCAGCCCTAGAGTCCATTTAGAAATGAAGGCGCGTTGTGAATCACGGTCAATAAATCCATATCTGTTTTTTGTCATATTTTATCACATTTTCTTTTTATTTTTTTTAATCATATTTTTTGTTCCCCGTATTGTCATGCCGTCATTACTGTGTTATGTCCGTTTACAATCATTTCAATGCAATAGGGAAGGAAGCCTGGTCATTGGTGCCCTTTGAACTGATATCCTGTATATATCCCTATATCTTGCAGCGCAGCATTTAAATGGCATCTGAGTAATCTAAGTACATATTCACTTATAATACTGTTTTCAGTAATCAAGCCATTGGCTGCTTGTCTTCCACAAGTAAGGTCATGTTCTGACAATAAGATATCAGAATCAGTCCATTCAGCCAAGTACATTACCATATACAAATTATTTATTAGCATAACGAAGAATATACAAATATAGCCAGAAATGAAAGAACAGAAATTCCCAAATATATAAAAAATTCTGAATGTACAAGCGGGATTCTATGCACAGGATAAGTTATAGGTATATAAGGTATAAATGAAAACGATCATTCAATTACTCAATACAACACTGTGCACAGTCATCACAGATGTGTCCGTGCGATTGTGGTCTCCTCTTATTTGCCAAACCAGGTGCCACTTGCATCCTGAAAAAAAAGTTCTCAGCCTCGCAGTTCTGGAACGACTGTCGACAGCATCACGTGACCATCTTTCAGTACATCGGTGAGCTCTGCCGATACCTCTGCAATCAGCCCGAGGTAATACTTTGTTTTACTACGTTCTGGGGAAAGTGGCAATCTACATCCATCCTATATCCATCCATCTATCCATGCTATATCCATCCGTCAAACATTTATCTACCCTATAACCATGCTATATCAATCCTCCACCCATCCTATATCCATCATACATCGTCCTGTGTCTGTCCATTTTACATCCATCCATCCCATATCCATCCACCCAACATTTATCCACCCTATATCCATGCTATATCAATCCTCCACCCATCCTATATCCATCATGCTGTGCATCATCCTATATCTGTCCATTTCACATCCATCCATCCCATATCCATCCACCCAACATTTATCCACCCTATATCCATGCTATATTGATACTCCCTTCATTCACCCACCCATCCTTCATCCATCTATCCTACATCCATCCATTCTATATTTCACCATCCAACATGCATCCACCCTATATTCATCCATCCTACATCCATTCATCCATCCATCCTATATCCATCCATACTACATCCATCCATCCAGCCATCCATATTAAATCCATCCATCCAACATGTATCCAGGCTTTATCCCTGCTATATCAATCCTCCCTCCGTTCTTCCATCCTACATCCATCCATTCTATATTCAGCCATCCAACATTCATCCACCCTATATCCATGCTATATTGATCCAACATCCATCCATTCTATATCCATTCTTTCCACATCCATCCATCCATCTTATATCCATGAGGGGTGTAACAGTTCACAAAATTCCCGGTTTGGTTCGATACGGCACTGTGGTGATACAGCAAAAAGGTAGAAATGCCAGAGATTTCCTTGATTTTTAAAAATGTCAATTTATTTAAACTTATATTATAAAGTGTCATCTTTTTAGACTTTGAACAATGATGGTGCTGTACCTGATCTCCTGGGGTGTCTTCTTAGCCGCACGTAAAATAAAGACAGATCCTTATTAAAAAAAATTAATGTATAATGCCGTGTTAAGCTAAGCTGTTTACAAACGACAAAGTAACAAAATTGAAGTGTTATAATAATAATAAACTGTTTAAAATTAATTAGCAGTGTCTGACTGGGTTATGTATTGTTTGAAATAATGCGATCGTATTTCCCCCAACCTAATTGTGTGCACCCTCCAAAAAAGTACCTACACTGTGCTAGTGACAGTTGTACTAATCCGTGGATTTGTGCTAGTAGTACTAATAATACTGTTTAATAATAATATTGGTTCAATACGAATAGGTGTGTTGTTGCACCCCTAATATTCATCCATCCAACATTTATCTACCCTATATCCATGCTATATTAATCCAATCTATATATCAATTCTAAATCCATCCTATATCCATTCTATCAGCATCCTACTTCCAACCAACATACTGTATATCCATCCTACATCCAGCCTTCATTCACCTATCAACCTATGGCCATCCCACATCTGTCCACATCGTCACGTTCCCATGAACGTAAAAAAAAACAACAACAACAGCCGTTAAACACTTAAAAACCAACGGAATCAAAGTCCCAGCTCAGAGGATACTGAACGCTCAAAGCACATTGTCAGAACCGGTGCCTTTCCATGTGTACAACTGTCAGACAATCTGAGCCCTTGTTTTGGCGCTCGCCTCCTCCCACACCGGTCAAAGGCACAATTACACCCACGCGCACGCACACATACACACACACACACACACACACACACACACACAAATCCACGGATTTAGAGGAGAGCACAACCCATGCTGAGACCAAGATGAATGTTCTCTTTGTCCCCTTTCCCTCAATTACACTCCTGTTAATGCGTCAGCGTGGCTGAGGTTGGCCAAGGACAACCCTCATGGCTGACCATGACCAAAACCGTTATCTTTTGTCTATTAGATATTGTAAGGATGTGTTATTTCTTATCTCATTTTAATTTGTACCTCTTTCTGGACTGCACTGTTTTTTTTTTTTTTTGCTGCTGCCGCTGCAATGCCCGAATTTCCCCCCCGGGGATGAATAAAGTGTCTTATCTAACCTTATCATATAATGTACCAAGTACAATTGGGAACGTTTAAATGACCAAAAGCACATTCCAAGTAATGTCGCACCATGATGTTACTTGAAATTCAGCAATCATTTTAAGATTTTTTTTCTCTATTCTATAGAACGTGTTATTAATGTAACAGCTCACAAATGCAAATACATTTAAAAAACTGTCTGTGGGAGGCAGCAATCCCGGTTTAATTTGGAAATCCGGAGGTGCCGCAACACTGAGGTTGCCGATCCGGCGCTTAAGCTGCCATCATTTAATTAGGAAACGTAAATAAAGGGTACATGCAGATCGGTCTCACCCCTGAAAGTCGACGCGTCAAATCATCAGCCGGAAACCAATCAGTCGACTGAGATTTCTTCAAGTCAAGCAGTCGTTTTTTGTTTTAGTTTTAAAAAAAAATTTCCAGTCAGTGTGCTTTACAATAACAAGATAAAACCGATAGAAGCTTACAAAATGCACAGGGAGGACATTTCAATGGTGAATTATAAATCAGGGGAATCATGAATATGTTTTGATATGTGTGAACGGACGGCAATTGAAGAGGACGAGGCCATATCTCAGGTCCTTGAAGCTGACGAGAAAAACCTGGCAAGAGATGCATGATTTGGAATCGGCGCGCAAGACCCTCAGCCCCCTGGTCGAGTTCACGGATGCACTGTCTGGGGAGGAATACGTCCCCGTGTCATCCCACAAACCTCTGCTCCATCTTTTCAATAACACTGTTCTGACTCCAGCTCGAGATGACACGGACCCGACAAAGGACGTGAAGAGGGCCATCCTCCTGTATTTATGAGAAGTACTCCGACCCTGCACAGGATGATCTGCTGGGCACGGCCTCCCCCCTAGATCCGCGTTTCAGAACGTACACGGATGACAGGAAACAATACATCAAGGCCCAAGCTGCCGCAGAGATTCAGTCACTGCGAGAAAAGGCGGGCCACATCCACAGAGGAGTCTGCGCGGCGGACTAGATAAGCTGCAGAAGGAGGAGCTGCGGGAGACGCTGTAGAGACGGTGGCACCAAAGACGGCAAAGCGAGGTCTGGGGAGCCTTCTCAAAAAGGCAAATGTTCAACAACCTGGCCCAGTTGTTCAGCACTGGTGGCAACATTGTGGCCTAATAACCTGTAGAACCTGCTACAGTATAAGTAATGAGGCTGGCTAAATATATTTGCACAAACAGGAATGTTGACAGTATTTGTTTTTGCACTACGAGAGTTGCACTTGCACGGTTGTACTTTGAATATAAGCAATAAGGTCAAGTAAAGAGGTATGCTGGGATGCCGCAAGAAGTTTTTTCATATTATTCTTATGCACTATGCAGGCCTATTCCTGCAATACTGTAACGGAAGAGCAGCTATTTATCTTGTAATTTTTTAATAAAAGTGTTGCATCGTGTATGTAGGGGGGATGGTAGCTCAGGCGGTAGAGCTGGTGGTCTAGTGATCTAATGGTTGCTAGTTCGATCCCAGGCTCCTCCTGCTAGCATGCTGTAGTGTCCTTGAGCAAGACACTTAACCCCTAATTGCTCCTGATGGCTGCGTCCGTTGGTGTTTGAACAATTGTAAGTCGCTTTGGATAAAAGCGTCTGCTAAAATGACAAAAAAAATAAATAAATAAATAAAAATAAAAAAAAATGTTGGTTGGGAAAAAAGTTCCTGTCCGGTACTTGAATTTACTTTTCAATTGATTATATGCTGCTAGACTTTATTGTATTAAGGGGTACAAGCAAGGAGGCCAAGTAAACATGCACACTGAGATTCCGCAAAGAGGAGTTATTTTGGACTATGCAGAAGCAATCGTGCAAATTCCTGCAATACTGTAACTGAAGAACAGTTACTTACTTTGAACTTATTTTGCACCTTGAGAGTTTTGTTGTGTTTTAGTTGTTTGGGGGAAAGAAACCTCCGGCCCTGCTGTACTTGAAATCAGTTTTTATTTTCCCTTTGTGCAGTTTGATTTAATTCTATTTCATGAAAAAAAGTGTTTCTCAGAGATGGAAGTTACTTGAGGAAAGGTTTTGTATTTTTTTCTATATATAATTGCAGTTTTGCACAAATATGCTGCATGTAGACAGAAGACGGCAAACGGGTGAGGGGGAGGTACCACAGCAAAACGTGACGATATGTTGCTATGGTGATGTACAAAGACTTCAATAAAATATATTAAACTAAATTATTTTGCCTCTGTTATTATATAGAATCATTTTAGTAATACATGTAGCTATAGAAATGCAGCTTACTATTAATATTTTATTGCAAACTTTAATGAATTTTAAATTCCCTCCAAGACGTATTCATAGTCATTCTTAGTTGGTTAAAGTTGTGGATTATTTTCCATTTTGGATATATTTATGGATATTGTTATGCAGCTTCGAGAAAGAGAGCACAGCTATAGAGATCCGTTTCCTGGTAGTGATCAACGATCTCTTATCTTTCAGGTTTCCACCTGCAATAGAATCCTTTCTTCTATTAATACTAATTCATATTTCATACTATTATATAAGTAATACCCTGGAGCCGCAATACCACGGCGTCCAAATCCTCCGTCTGGATCCTCGCTACAAGCACTCCATGCAATTCATAAATAGAAAAAACGACTTTCATCTCAATCCACGGTTTTTATTTCAGCCATTTAAGTGCGATATCCCAGAGATAAAGGCTCTACCTGGTCCGACTCCAAACCTCCGGCAGCCGCAGCAGACATGCGTAGTAGAGTCGGCTCCTCACCTACGTAACATCCGGCTGTCATTCCGTGGAGGACTGCAAAAAGTTACAATATTTTAACTTTGCACGGCAAATGCTGTGTACCCGGCCGTGTTCTCTGTTCTCCCGTCTGCCAGGTTCCATGTGAATGCAGAATCAGTGTTCTTAAAATACCTCTGTGTTATGTGAAATATGTCCTAGTACAGTAATACAGTTAAAAGTACAGTCATAGCTGCCACGCTGTTGCCATACCAGTGCTTTACCTCTTCATAAGCATTTCAATTGAAATTTTAAGAAAAACGAATATACCGTGATATATACCCTTTACGTCCAAATTCAAATTATACCGTGATATAATTTGAGGCCGTACCGCCCAGCTCTACACACACACACACACACACACAAACACACGCACGCACACCCACACACACACACACACACACACACACACACACACACACACACATAATGCTGGATTTCACTTGGCCCCTCTCAGACTTTCCAGGTCTGTGGAACTCAGAAGCCAGATCTCTTACGATAAGGAGCTGGGTAAGATCACTGCCCTATTGCTATTGCTGCCCTTGTGTTGGAAACAGTCTGATCTGCGTCTTTGTTTTACACCTACAATGTTAAACTGTCAGAAGTAACGCTCCCCAGCCAAGGACGGGGCCTCCTACGTCATGGCAGACAGATAGCTAGACCTGATAAGAGGATTAATGGGAGAGCGGGATGGGAGGCCACTTAGCAACCTGTGGGCGGCAGTCAGCTGTAAATCCATCCACCCTCTTTTTCGTGTTTCCCGTTGCGTTGTAACACGGGAAAGATCACAAAAGGAAAAATCTCAGGTCTCAGACGCTGAGGTCCAGAAGTCGGATACACACCACCAGCAAAAAAACAATGAGTAAAATTTAACAAAGGGACAATTTCACACTTTACCTCTGTGTAACGTTCCATTCCTTTGTCCTTCTTGGGACGCACACACGCACGCAAAAACACCCACTCTCCCTCCCCCTCTCTGTCACAACATCCTTATCTGAAGTTTGCCAGATCCATGTTATAAACTAGGATCAGTATCCCGGAGGAACGTTTCCACAGTGCATCTGCGTTTAAGAACGAAAGCTCTATCAATATGAGTCATTAATTAAATCCCACAGTAATCAAAGTTATCATAATATGCAAATGTTTTTATTCGAAAGGACAAAAATCCCACCTCTGTACGACGCTGGGTGACTGAGGTGGCAATGGAAGGATTGAAGTGTGTTTTTGTCAGATGTTTTTGCAGGTAGCCGAAGATAAGAAGGTCTTCTGCGTCTATTCATTGGGTGCTTTATATTTCTTAGTGAAGTCAAGTGTTTGTTTTAATATCTTGTCCTATTAATGGTAGGAATAGTGAATTTTGATAAGTTTAGTAATTAGAAATCATCAACATTTACGGTGAATTAACTATGAATTATTTATATAAGGGCTTTTCTGCATTTTCGGCTTTCGCTCATCCTTTTTGGGCTTTCCACTAATTCTCTTTAAGGCTTTTATGCTTCTCGTTTTTTTCTTTTTATTTTACTGTAAAACACTGAAAGATCGCACTGGGGCATGGTTGGGTCCAGGCCGGGGTTCTCATGGCCTCTGCCCGACCTGCTGCACCCCTGCGTTGACTGGTTGGGCTTTGCTTCCCCTATCTCTCCCAGTGCCAGAACTATGTAAATACTCACTACATACACCACACAATAAGCGTAGGGTAAGCGGGACTGGTGGAAGCTATGTGGGTAGGGATGTAGTTGGCGGCTGTGATCCTGCCTGTCACGCTCCTGCCCCAATGTGCTTCTTGTCTGCCCTGCAATTTTAATACCACTCATATTTGCTTAGAACACATGCACTCAGACATAAATCTGCAAGTGATTCAGGTTTGTCTTGCTTGGAGGACTCGCACCCTCACACCTCGCAATTTTTAGTGCAATTACCAACGGCACACATTGAGCACTGGGGTTTTTCAGGGTGGCAGGGCGCTGGTGGGTTGGTGTGGGGCTGTGGTTGGCCAGGGGGGTGACCGGGTGGGCCCCTGGCCAGCTGGGTTGGAGGCCGCATTGTGCCTCCCCTTCCGGGGCCCCTAGGAGGCCGCTTGCTGTCGTGGATGTAGGTTGGGGTGCAGGAGGTGGCTGTTGGCCTTTGCTCCCGCTGCTTGCCTTCTCTACAGCAGGTGACCCTGGTGCCTGGAGTGGTGGAGTGCCAACATATCTGGCGGCCTGCGGGCGTGGGCTGACATCCAGGTGCCCTGCGCTGAGCACACTCGGCTACATGGATAGGCGCTCGGTGCTTGTGGCTGGATGGGGCATATGGCCGGTTGTGGTGGGGTGGGCCTCGCCCTTGCGTGAGCCGCTGCTGGGCGTGGGGGCAAGACGGCTGCATCTTGTGCCTGCAAGTGGGGGTGGGTCGTAAATGTGCTCCTCAGGGGTGCAGGATCTCCTCCTGCTCTCTGGGACTGGTTTATGCTCCTTGGGGCTGGGGGTCGTCTGCGGCTGCAGGGCAGGGTGCTCGATGCATGGGGTGTCTGTATGGCCGCGGGCCTCAGGGCTGGCTTTGAGGCCTTTTTTTTGCTGCTTAAAGGCTCTACGATATAGTACTGACCTTATACACCAGAACCGATTGGAAAAAGGTCCCGTACACTAACCGGTGGACACTTCATACACATACACACACACACACACACACACACACACACACACACACACACACACACACACACACACACACACACACACACACACACACATACAGGTGGTCTCATCACAGGCACACACACACCACCAGCACTTGCTTTGAACACACCCCCAACTCCACCTGCTTGCATCCCTCTCCTTTCCTCCCTCAATTACTGCCACAACTATGACAGGAAGAGGCCACGTGACCAGTAGTTGTAGTTCCAGTTTTCCTTGACCTCATTAACTCTGTTCTGTCAATACATATTTCTGTGTTAGTTTTTCCATGTAAGTGTTTGGTTCTATGTTTGATTCTCCCCCTCTTGGGGTAGTAATTAGTTGTATTAAGACCGAAACATGGTAAGATACTTCTCCAAAGAGGGAGATTGGTGGCGGTTAAAGAAAAACCCAGACTTTATTTAGCATTTTGTTCATTTATTCTACCTCAAATCACACGCTTCCTCCACTTCTGCCAAACCAGTTGATGAGTTTATGTGTCAGTTAAGGAATGCATTGTTTTCATCCATTTGTTTTTTTCATTTTTTATTACCTGCATTCAGTATTTACAATTTCTTATTTAGCCTTTTATTGCCAAGCATTTTAGGGATGAAGTCCCTTTTAAGGAAAGTTTTCATTTATTTCCAAGGTCACTGTTTGCGATATTTAGGTTCAAGTTGGGCATAGAGACAAATGCTATAGAGAGAAGTTTACGCTGCGGTTATAAGATTGATAAATTCACAGAACCGATTAATCTGCTTAATTTGATTTAATGAATTCCTCAAAAGAGGTGGTGCCCCGATAATAAAGTGATTTTTTTTAACATAGTTTAATAGTTTAGTAAACCATAGAATGCTACATTTCGGTTCCCCCTTTAATGAGTGCAATTACATTTTTTAAAGTAGACAAACACGCTGCATACACATAACCAAAGACTACGATATGCAGTACATACAGAAATCATTTTCTACAGGGAAACAGTATGATTGCATACCAAGACTTTTCATGGGTCATGTGTTTCACATGAGCGTTGCATTTACAAACACACCCAACCACTTTACCTTCAGTTGGTGAAGAGATTGTCACGTCTTGTCTCAGCGCAATATGTTGAATTCCCTGTTGTAGTTTCCGAAATTCACAATGGCGTCACTGTTGTTTTTTGTTTTTGTTTTTTCACCTCTTAGTCTGAAGGTGAAAGGGTTCACAAGGTGCGCATGGGCGTGGGGAACGGGCTGCAGAAGGACGTGTGGCGAGAATTCCACCGCCGCTTCGGGGAAATCCGCATGTGTGAGCTCTACGGTGCCACAGAGGGAAACATCTGCTTCATGAACCACGTGGGCAAGATCGGCGCTGTGGGGCGGTCCAATTTTTTCTACAAGGTGAGAAGGTTTTTTTTTTTTTCTTTTGTTTTTCTTATCTCGTTTCGCTGCTGTCAGAAGGAGAGATTTGAGATGAGACACGATGAGATATCCAATTTACAAGATTAATTTGTGCATCGAATGTGTAATTAATTAATACACAGCAGAATTTGTTTTTTAATACTTCGATTTCCCTCGTCTGCAGTTTTGTCACGGCATTAATTCCTTTTTCTTTTAAAAGATTTGTGCTGGTCTGTGAAGCCAGCGGAGCAGTTCCCATGCTTAGTAGGGCTGTTAACATTGGCCAAAAATCACGTTTGAATATTCCTTCTGGAAAAACACATAAGTTCCAATATATTCGAATAACTATTACAATTTAAAATGTTATAATTTGAACAACTTTCGGGCTGTTATTACACATTTGGCTTGGGCGATCGTGCAAAATTTCAATCGTCCAATCGCTGCCCCAAGCCTCCGCCAGAGACCCAGACTGGGGGGTCGGACGGCTCCTTTCTCCGAATTACACACATTGATCCTTATATTTTGCTTATCCACTCTTTATCCTTTGTTGTGAGATTTAAACAAAGCGGCTCAAAAAATGGAAAAGAAACGAAAAGACCTAATTAAGCGATTGTTTTAACTGAAGCTCTGCGCTGCAGAGTGTGCGTGTGTGAGAAAGGCGGAGAAAAAGTACAATATGTCTGTGTCGATGCAGAATGCAAATTAAATAATGTAATCAATCATCGGTAGTATTTAATACCCCCCTCCCTCCCAAACCTGCACCCCTCATACACTTTGCTGCGGCAACAGACTTGTGGGTCTGCAGCGTCGACTATTTCCTAGTGTTTACCAACCCATTGAGGTAGTTTCACTTTTTAAACACAAGTTTTCTGCCTTGCGCAAAGCGGATAGTCACACAAATAGTCACACAAAATCAATGTTAACATAAATACATCATTTCCATATTGATTACTTTATTTATGTAATTAGAGCACTAGAAATAATGTCTCCTGTTTTTCTTTGTCAGACCAAATGAAGAGAATTGACTATTTTTACATTCTAAAGATAATTTCCATTTGTCATGCACTTCTCCCTGTTGCTTTCCATTGCTATGGGACTTAATTTGGTAAAAACTGGATTTTTTTTTTGTGTGAATACTCTTAACTTGTAAATAATAAATTCTGCACTGTAACAGGGAGATTTTCAGTCACTCTCTCAGGCTTTTGCACATATTTATTTCCACTTCATCCCTGAATATAGGTCTCTGAGGTCCCCAAAACATGTCTTCGAAATGTTTTGCTGAAAATACCACTCAGATTATGCATTCTAGCCATTCTAGAATTCCTCTATTACCCCTCTGTTCCAGTGCTGTTGTTGACTGACTGTTTCTATGTCTTTCGCTTTAAACAAATGAGCTGCTGCTCCCCCCACCCCACTCCGGAACGGGTTATGGTTTTTCGGCTGTGCCTCCTTGAGGCCATGGTTACTGACTGAATCTGAATCTGAATGTCAAGTAAACAATTTTTTTCAACCTATTTTACACAAAGCCCAGGACCTCCGCAGACTTGATCAAGTGCAGCGACCTGGCCCCCAGGGCTAGGACCTCCAAACTCGCTGCTAGTGGTGGCTAGGTCCTCCCTGGGATCCTTACCATTCTAATGAACCCAATCTTGATACAGGAGGGGGAGGAAAATCTGAATGGTTTGTTGAATCACATGTTTTGTAACGTAGGCAGCCCACAGAAACTGGCCGAGTTGTCTTATTTCACAGTTTGTGTGTTAGTATGCCCATCAGAGACCTAAATGTACAGTATGTGCAAAAGCACTGAAAAAGTGAGTTTTTTGTAATATGTGACCTTTAATAAAGCATTACAAATATGTTAATATAGGCCAGGCTTAAAATGCAAGACAAGTATTGATTAAAAACAGATCTTGGGGGCCCCTGCTCTGTTTCTCTATCTACCAAGGGCTCCTTGCGCTGAAAAATATTGACGTTGACATTGCGTTGGAAAGGGGGAACCCTCCTTTTGTGACCCACTTGCTTGCACGGCGCTTGTTATAAGGAATAAGGAAATGGAATCAGGTAAAATAAAGCCCCCAATGCCCACACCTAACAACGCCACTGAGTTCAACCATAATACTCACTACTAATGATTCAATTGAAAGGCTGGTTATATAGATCTCCACAAGGGACAGGGACTGAACACACAAGCAGTTAAGCTTGGCTTAACTTTGGCCGTAGAAAGAAGCTTACTAGTAGAATTACTAGTTCACAAGGTGCGCCCATGCACCCCCGCATAGTAGTCTGTAATTTGTGAGATTACAAAAGAGTGGTCAAGTTTATTTAGCTTTAAGCTGTTGTGCTATTCTCGAGCATATCTTGCTGCCAAAGCTGCAGGACCTTCAAATAGGATTCCTGGCCGAAAACATTGGCAACGCCTTGCACATTTAAAAAAGAGCTCACAATTGTCTCTAAAATACGGTAAAATTGACAAAAGTATTTGGTCTCCACAATAATTTATTACACTGTTACTAGTACAGAAACGTTGTTTTTGATTCACAACTTAACATTTCCTTTTAAATCAACAATGAACAGAAATGATTGACACCTTAGATTTAATATTTGGTAGCACAACCTTGGAAAATAACTGCCGTCGAACGCTTCCTATAGACTTCAGATACGGTGCATATAAACCATGCTCCAAATGGTGGAAAAAAATAAGCTTGTTGACCTGGGAAAAGGGGGAGGTTGAATGACCCTGAAAGCGAGGTTGAAGTCTGCCCCCTGCTATGATGCAACGGCATTTGGACCAATTCAAAACAAGGAGCAGGAGCAGATGGAAAACCTCTCATCACCAGGGCTCTTTCCGTGTGTGTGGGGAAATGGGGGTTTTACCTGTTGCTTGTTGATTTGTCTAATAGGCAACTCATGTACAGCCACCCTGGTCCTCGGCCAGTTACCTAGACCTAAGACGGGTGTAGCTGCTTAAACCACACCACCCCCACACCACATACCCCCAACACTAAAGTGGAGTGAGGGAGAATCCCTCGCTGAAGCCTATCCAAAGAAGAAAATAAAAATAAATGCCGCACTCTGAAACATGGTTCCCATACCTAAAAAGACCAGACTGTATCACAGGGTTCTTATACCTAAATGACTAGACTCTGACATTTAAACGTAATAAAACACTGGACTCTGAAACAGGGTTCCCATTCCTTAAACAAACAAAAATGTCCAACAAAACAGATACAGTCCCTTTTCCCCGAGACCTGGTTCCCCGTAACAGCTCGGTCCGTGTGTGACCCTCCCCCACGGCGATGACAGACTCCCCTCCTCCCTCCCGGAGCCCGGGACCTCAGCTGCTGTGCTGGTTGGTGGAGGTATAACCAGCCTGGCTGTTCCGCGGGCTGCATGGAGGGGTGGCCTGGGTGTTGGACTGCTGCGTTGGAAAGGCGGAACCCTCCTTTTGTGACCCCCTTGCTTGCACGGTGCTTGTTTCGTTCAATAAGGAAATGGAATCAAGTAAAATAAAGCCCCCAATGCCCACACCTAACAACGCCACTGAGTTCAACCATAATACTCACTACTAATGATTAAATTGAAAGGCTAGTTATATAGATATCCACAAGGGACAGGAACTGAACACACATGCAGTTAAGCTTGGCTAAACTTTGGCCGTAGAAAGAAGCTTACTAGTAGAATTACAAGTTCACAAGGTGTGCCCATGCGCCCCCCCATAGTAGTCTGTAATTTGTGAGATTACAAAAGAGTGGTCAAGGTAATTTAGCTTTAAGCTGTTGTGCTATTCTCGAGCATATCTTGCTGCCAAAGCTGCAGGACGTCCAAATAGGATTCCTGGCCGAAAACATTGGCAACGCCTTGCACGTTTAAAAAAGAGCTCACAATTGTCTCTAAAATACGGTAAAATTGACAAAAGTATTTGGTCTCCACAATAATTTATTACACTGTTACTAGTACAGAAACGTTGTTTTTGATTCACAACTTAACATTTCCTTTTAAATCAACAATAAACAGAAATGAATGAAACCTTAAATTTAATATTTGGTAGCACAACCTTGGAAAATAACTGCCGTCGAACGCTTCCTATAGACTTCAGATATGGTGCTTGTTGACCTGAGAAAAGGAGGAGGTTGAATGACCTTGAAAGCGAGGTTGAAGTCTGCCCCCTGCTATGATGCAACGGCATTTGGACCAATTCAAAACAAGGAGCAGGAGCAGATGGAAAACCTCTCATCACCAGGGCTCTTTCCCCGTGTGTGGTGAAATGGGGATTTTACCTGTTGCTGGCTGATTGGTCTAATAGGCAACTCATGTACAGCCACCCTGGTCCTCGGCCAGTTACCTAGACCTAAGACAAGTGCAGCTGCTTAAACCACACCACCCCCACACCACATACCCCCAACACCAAAGTGGAGTGAGGGAGAATCCCTCGCTGAAGCCTATCCAAAGAAGAAAATAAAAATAAATGCCGTACTCTGAAACATGGTTCCCATACCTAAAAAGACCAGACTGTATCACAGGGTTCTTATACCTAAATGACTAGACTCTGACATTTAAACGTAATAAAACACTGGACTCTGAAACAGGGTTCCCATTCCTTAAACAAACAAAAATGTCCAACAAAACAGAAACAGTCCCTTTTCCCCGAGACCTGGTTCCCCGTAACAGCTCGGTCCGTGTGTGACCCTCCCCCACGGCGATGACAGACTCCCCTCCTCCCTCCCGGAGCACGGGACCTCAGCTGCTGTGCTGGTTGGTGGAGGTATAACCAGCCTGGCTGTTCCGCGGGCTGCATGGAGGGGTGGCCTGGGTGCTGGACTGCTGTCCTCCTCTGAACACCCTGGGTGCTGCTGCCCGTCGGGAGAGGGCTGGTGCTGTGGCTGCACGTTGACCTACAGGTGGCTCCAGTGCCTCTTTGGACGGCCCTTCTGTGTCACTTCCCCATGCTGGAGAGTCCCTGTTCAGGCGCAACTGTGGCAGATCCGTCTGCCCCAAGTGGTGTTTTCAGGGCCCTCGGACACAGAGACAGGCGATGGGATTGAAAAGTGCCAGTTTTATTGTAGAGTGTGGGCAAGGTGGAACAAGCCTGGAGCAGATGGAAAACATGTGTTGACAAGGGTTCCTCCTGTGTGTGTGTGGGAGGGGGGTTTACCTGTTGCCCATTGATTGTTCTAAGGAGCAACAGGCCTACAGCCACCCTGGTCCCACGCCCAATTACCTAGACCCAAGACAGGTGTGGCTGCTTAAACCACACCACCCCCACGCCACACCAGCATTCACTTTTTCAGCAAATTGTGCGACAGTAGCTTTTCTGTGGGATTGGACCAGACGGGCTGGATTTATACGATATACAATATTATCATTCCAGTAGGAAAACAAATATCATGCACAGGAATACACTTTAGATTTAACTTCTTACCTGGGAAGGTGTTCTGAATTCCCTGTTATATTTCAGTTGCACATGCATTATTTCAGTCAGGCACCCGTCGGCAGCTCAGATACGTCTCGGAGTCCTGGTGCCTGTCCACTCCGTTTAATCTCCGCAAACGTCAAATATAAACAATCTCACAAAACAACAATCTCTAACCTAATCTCACAAACCAAGCTTTGGGAGCTTTGAAACTGAGCCTCTTTCAGAATAATGCGTCTTTTTTGTTTGTTTGTTTGTTTTTTACCTTTTTTTATTTGTTTAATGACCATAAAGCTGTCCCTGAGCAGTGGCGGAGCGGTGCTCCGTGTATGTGGACGTATGTGCCCAACATTTTTTATAATAAATGACATTCCTTCTGAAGCACTGCATATTTTTCGAATGTTCATTTTCAGATTCAAACAATTACAAGGCTTAAAGTTAAATCAATATTCTGCTGTGATTGAAGGTTTTTCTTTTTACAATTCAATCATTAAATAAAGATATGTTTATTCATATAATTTATGCATGAATTTATCCCATTTTGTCATAAGATGTAGGCCTGGCCTACAGCAAAGGGCAGTTTATATCTTGACTCTATCCATTTTTGTGTTGGTGATACTATAGAATGATTTATTGCTTGTGTTTAGAGAATAATACAGAAGATAAGGAACTTGAAAAAAATCCCATACTAAATTGCAATCACAATATTGATCAAAAAGAATCTCAATTTGATTATTTTCCCAAATCATTCAGCCCTAGTACAGATCACCCACTACTTGTCACCACGTAACGAGTGGTTACCCTGCTTACACGCTCGTGATCGTCCTCATGCCGCACCACAACTCTCTTGCATATCTTTTGGAGGTCGTCCTCCATCTTCTTCCTGTATGTGCTTCAGCTCCTTCTGGACCCGCTTCAGTTCTTCCTTCTTGTCAATGAGGAAAGGCTCTCAATATCCGCCCCAAGTGGTTCACAGATTCAAAATACCTCAAAATCGATTTGTTGGATGGGTTATATCTGCTCAGGTCAAGGAGTGTCATCATGCATGTATTTTTCACATTGGCGTAGTTTCAGAGAGCCTAACTTTGAGGTCAGAATATGCATAGATGCCTTTCAAGAACTGTGGTGGGGACAATTCTCATGTATTAGCTTTGGAGATATCATAGATGTCCCCACTATGTGAATTTCTGTTCATTCAAAGACTGGTACAGCACTTTCCAGCTACGGCAATTTCCACTCGAAGAGGTGGACTTCACAAGGCTTCATATCTTGCTACTGTCTGGCCAATCAGAGCATGTACATTGTAAAAGAGGCAAACTGACCTCCACACAGGAGGGTGGAGGGTAACAATTCCAAGTGCAATTCTAGATTGACGTGATGTTGGGCTTGGCAAATCACAATCGCAGTAAAATGAAAAATAGGATTATTTGGCCACGATTATCATACCGTTGTCCAAGCACTCTCAAATGAAATTGAATTAATGTTTTTTTCTATTGTTTTTTTCCCGTAGCTTATTTTCAAGTATGTTCTGGTGAAGTATGACATGGTGAAGGAAGAACCTGCTAAAAACGAGCATGGCTTTTGTCAACTGGTGAAAAAAGGTACACGTATCTTACCGCACCTCCAGATAAATGTTCCTTAAATCGATTTTTCATAAAAAAAAGATTTATATTTGTTTATGAAAATACTATACTCTTATTGGGAAATATTCAAAATAAGATATAATATATATTATTATATATAATCATTTTATGATAAATTATACATAGATATATGATATTTTTTGATTTTACTGATCTTATTGCATTTTTTATTATATTTATATATAAATATATTAATTGTTTGTCAGGTCAGACAGGGCTTTTGCTGTCCAAAGTCAGTGCCACCAGCCCTTTTTTCGGCTATGCCGGAAGCAAAGAGCTGACGGAGAAGAAGCTTTTGAGAGACGTGCTCACCAAGGGAGACGCCTACTTCAACACCGGGGACCTGATGGCTGAAGACCAGGAAGACTTCATCTATTTCAAAGACCGAGTGGGAGACACTTTCAGGTACTCACAAATGCAAGCGTTCATTGTTTTTTAACCGGGTGCTAGATAGATTAGAGAGATGTCATATTGCAATGAAACGGCAAAAATCCGCCATCAAATGCATCAAATTATGGACGGATTCCAGGTGGAAGGGCGAGAACGTGGCGACGACGGAAGTATCTGAAATCCTTGGCCTGGTGGACTTCATACAGGAAGTCAACGTGTATGGGGTGGAAGTTCCAGGTATGTCGTGCTCGCGCCTCCATGTGCGCGCAGGCCCTGACGAATACAACTGAGCTCTGATTTTCTCGAGTGTAATTTTTCGCCCCTTTTGTCTCGTAGGAAATGAGGGGAGAGCAGGGATGGCTGCCATCATTGTCAGACCAGGCTGTGCATTCGATGGAAAGAAACTGTTCGACCATGTCTTGGGAGATCTCCCGACTTACGCTCGGCCCCTCTTCATTAGGATCCAGGTGAGACGAACAGCATCTCGTCATGTTTAATAGTTTTAACTAGCCAATTGTTTCCCATGCTGCATATTTTTTCTCCATCACTGACGCTGTAAAACGCTGACATTGCTGCCGCCTCCTGGCCAAATGAATACTTTCCTTACTGTAATCTCAATACTTTGGTGAAAGTGTATTGTGCAGCATTTCCCCTTTTTTTGGTCTGTTTACGTGAAACAGAAATGGATCAACCCTCTCCAAAAATAAATAAAAATGCGCAGTATGCATTTATTAATTAGAATTATTAATATGGCAATTTGACTGTGTTAAACGCCAAAGAGGTTAGATTTAATCTCAAGACTTTTATTCAAGAATATTATCCATTAATTGAAGCTCAAAAGAAATAGGTCATAGACGGCAGAATGACAGCAATTATTTGGAACCATTAAAGAGCTATGTACAACTAATCAACTCACTCAACGATGCTACAGAGTTTGACTTGTTTTGGAACAGAAGTAACCTTGTTAATTGTGTTGAATCCCTGTGTTTGAAGGAGAGGCAAAATGAGTATATTGAGAGTAAAACGTACGATTCCATGCATTCATCTTGTTTTTTTGGGGTTTTTTTTTCCGGTATTGCTGGCTGTTGGTGGCATTATTTTATAGCAGGGGTATTCAAATCTATTCAGACCACAGTCTGAATACCACAGAAGATCAGAAGATAAAAGTAGTTGAACAATTGGAAAATCATAGCAAATCAAATCTGGGCCATCCCTTATTGGTAGTATAGTAACAGCAGCATTTCTCATTTCAGTAATGCAAGAGTGGTTCTACAAATATAGCAATGTCTTACCAATTAAAATATAATATACTATGTGATGTAGGCAGAACGTCCATCAACTCCTTGGAACCACTCAAGTCTTTTTGAGGCCAGTTAATAATATCGCAATATAATAATAATAATAATAATAATAAGAATAAGAATAATAATAATAATAATAATAATAACAATAACAATAATAATATGAATTTTAAAAACAAATAATAATACTGACATTGTTGTTTTGCAGAAATGTATTGAAACGACCGGAACCTTTAAGCAGCAGAAATTCCGGCTGGTGCAGAGCGGCTTCAATCCGTCAGCCATCTTCGAGCCGCTCTATTTTTTGGACACCATACAGAAGCGTTATGTTCCACTCACAGATGATATCTACTGTAGGATTTTGGCCGGAGAACAGAAGCTGTAGAAACTGTAGAACCGCCCGGCGCTGCCCGGCGACGTAATTGTTTGAGAAAGCTACGTAGTTTTTATGACTATATGACAGAAAAATGAACACCTGCTCATTTGTCGAATTGAATATTTGATGGGAATAATAATAATAATAATAATAATAATAATAAAACAACAGGGGGACTCTCATTGAATAATTTATGTATTTGTCTTTTAAATAAAAAATATTTTAAGTCCCTGTAAAGTGAATTCAGTGATTGGTTTCTTAATGCATTATACATGTTAGAAAGCCATTGCTGAAAATATGTGAAAAGACTGTGAATGATACAGAACTGAATTGTGGAGAAAGACCGTTAAACTGTTTCTCACATTTTTGTGGGCCGGATTTTTTGGACGGGGCTAAATCATGACCCAATGACGTAGAGCTGTCATACTCGGCATGGTCCCTCCCCCTAACACTATATAAACACCAGGTATGACCGTCAGAAACGGAGCATCAGTGGTGAAATTAAGCGAAGCTAACAGCCCCGAGTTTGGGATAAAACGCTGTTTTAGGTATAAATACCTGGAGTAAAAGGCGTCTTCAGAACTCATGCCAGGTCTTTGAGCCGATCCCGTGGGTGCTGTCTTGCTATTAAAAAAAAAATCTGACAATCATGCTGACTTAAGTGCAATACCTTGCACATTATTATTTGAACATCATCAGGGACACTAGAATATTGCACCTTATAATAGAGACAACATATAAAAGTAATTTAATTGCTCAAACCCAATTATGCTTATATTTTGTCAATTGACGCAAAAATGACAAAATATTCCTGTAAAATGTCCTAATAATGTACACTGTAGACAGAATCTCCGACATTGGAAATTTATATTTTGATTTATTTCTATGGAAACGACAGAACCCTTATTTTGTATAGTATGGCGGGGCACCAAAATGATCTCCCACCGTTTTTTTTTTTTTTTTTACAACATTCTTATTTTTATTTTTGGACAATATTTCATTATTTTCTTTAAAATTTAAATATTTATATAGACTGCATATGATGGATATTAAGATTTAATTTACCTGGGATCTGTGCATGTTTTAAGCACCTTATCTTACTTATTTCCTGCTCACAATGATTGCATTGATTGTTTTTTTTCCGTAAATAAACACATACCGATTGTGGGACCTAATTAACGGTTTGTTACTGCATACGGCCAAATGTGATGTTTTATGTTCAGTATACCTCGATATACTTTGTTGGCTTCATCATCTAAATTAACCTAGTTTTCTTTGAACTCAATTGGCACTGGGGAAGATGCTATTTGCAATGTCTTGCGGTGATAAGTAACCGTTTTTACATTTTTGACACATTCAGATCTTGGCAAAGCTTCTTTGAATTAGACAGGACTAAAGCTATAAGAAATGTATCTCTTTGATTTAAATTGGGATCTATTAAGCATTATTGGATTATCCACACTGTGCTATAGGCAATAAACTCTTAACTCATTCATGGTATTTTATTTTACATAACACTCAGCATTGTTGTATTTTGTAAATGGCAAAGTAGCAATTCTTGATTAAATGTTGTTATTATAATTATTATTATTATTAAGATTAATCCGATCCGAAAACTCAGATCGATTTTGGTACAGTATTCAAGATCCAGGGATTAGGGCTGAATAGTCTTTTATTTTTTTATAATGTTCTCGAATGTCAATTATTATTATTTTTTTTTACAACGTGAATAGTGGTATAGTGAAGGGTTAATATCACTGTATTGCTATTGTTCTGAAATTATTTTTAGTAGTCAAGTGTTTTTGCTGTAACAAATGTATTGCAATTGAATACACTTGAATACACTGAATACACTACTATTTCTTTTTTTAAATAAAGAAACAGAAACGTGTATTATAATCACCATTCTGTGAAGTGTTGTCATTAATTAACGATTCCGTCTCTTGTTTGACCTTTTCGCTGAAATCATGTTATTAAGGATTATTATTATCATTATGAGACATAAATGTCGAAAGCAGTTTTTATATATTTGTATTTGTTTGCAATGAGATAGTTACGAACGCAGATGGGACCAAAACGTAGGACACTTACTCAGAGTTGTGTAAACATACGGAACAGGCTTATACGGAGCAGGCGGCCACGAAGGCACTGGTGTCGGCACCCATGGCGGGCCACCAGAAACGCGCATCAGGATGGACAGGGTGCGACTGACACCCGGATGGCAGGAAAACTGGGAAGAATGCGGCCACTGGAAGACCTGAAGGCGGACAGAATGGGGCACAAAGAGATGGCCAGCAGGACCATTATCTGGGTCCGCTGGGCCTCCTTGACCACCGACTCAATCTCCCATGTCACCAGGGCTGTCACACAGGATGACGGAAGGTTGGCGTCGAGGGAGGGAGTCGGAGTCGCTTCAACAGTGAACTGGCAAGAGGGCATCTGGCTTGAGGTTCCTGGAGCCTGGGCGGTAAGTGAGGGTGAAAGCAAAGCGACCAAAGAACAATGTCCAGTGTGCCTGACGGGAGTTGAGGCGTTTTGCTGATTGAATGTAGACCAGGTTCTTGTGGTCTGTCCACACAATAAACTGGTGTTTGGCTCCTTCCAGCCAGTGCCTCCATTCCTCCAGGGCGAGTTTAACAGCCAGCAGCTCCCGATTCCCAACAACATAGTGCCACTCGGGGGGAAAAGAAGGCGTAGGAATGAAGTTTCTAGTCATTGGCCGAGCGCCTGGAGAGAACCGCTCCTAGTGGGAGGCATTAACCCTACAAAATGAACCGTCACGAGGGGTCAGGGTGAACGAGGACTGGTGCAGACGGGAATCGTCTCTTTAGCGCAGAGAAAACCACATCAGCCTCGGGGGTCCAAGAAAAGGGGGCAGTAGGGGGTGAGAGTCGGGTGAGGGGCGTGGCCACTTGGCTGTAGTCCCTGATGACCACGCGGTAGAAGTTGGGAAAGCTGAGGAACTCCTGGAGTTGCTTAGGCTGAACGGCATGACCAAACACTCGATATGGCCGAGAGGTTTATTGAAGGCCCTTTTCCACTCATCCTCCTTCCGAATTTCGGACTAAATGGGAGGCGTTCCTGAGGTCCATTTCGGGGAAGATGGTGGCTTCCTGGATGGGAAGCCGGATAATTCCAGTGGCCAAGGAATCATCGCTGCGTTTCTCCATGGTCTCTTCTCAAATCAGATGTCTGATCAGACGGCTGGAAGGCAGGGGAGCTCCGGGAAGGAGATCAATGGCACAGTCTTAGGCGATGAGGAGGAAGAGAGAGAGTTAAGTTTACTGAAAACTGCACTCAAGTCATTATAAGCAGCGGGGATGGTTGATGTGTCAGGGGGCTCTGAGGTAAGTGGGGAGACAGTGGCCTTTGTAGGGGCAAGGGCGGATTGCAGGCACGAGGAGTGACAAAAGGAGCTCCGGCTGACAATTTTGTGGCAGACCAGTCTTTGTGCGGGTTGTGTGTCTCATGCCAAGGGTAACCCAGGACAACTGGGGCTTGGTGGGAAGAGATAAGGCGGAACTGGATGTATTCACGGTGGTTGCCGGAGCGGATGAGATTTTTTTTTTGCGAGTGAGGACGGGAAGCTGCACCCACACCACTCTGGAGGACAACGACTAATATTTCTGTAGCCAGCGGATATCCAGGCCAAGACTTCCCCTTCTGTGCGCCCGTCGTTGTTTACAGTCCGATTAGCAACGTGAGACGCGAGAAAGGAGTTGGAGTTGTGAGACGACGTCGACGGCGCGATAGTTTCACAAGTAGTAAGTAGCAAATTAAGAAGCTAACAAAAAGCGAAATCGTCGTCAGACAATAGCTGATGGGTTCCGAGATTGCATTTGCGTTCCGCCTCATCTTTGCTCTCCACATGGACTGTAAACAAGGACGGCGCACGGAGGGGAAGCCTTGGCTTGGATATCCGGTCATATCACACATACACCAGAAATACTAGCCGTTGTCCGTCGACGTCACGCCAACCTACACAGACAGAGACAGACAGGGGGAGACGGGAGACACAAGGGAAGAGGGAAACACATGTGGAGGCAACACAACTGGAGGCACGGCTGGGGCCGCAACAGGGATTAACAGCCTTGTCATGCAATTGCGTGAAATAATAATATCAATTTAATTATGCGTTATTTATTAGCTATTGGTAATTTGTACGTACAATATACATATATTAAATGTACCTGTATGGAGGAAGGACTTTGTTTACTGTTGTTGTATATAGAATATGTTTTCTATATTAATTCTACTGACATTTATAATTCTATGTTTAACATTGTGGAGACATGTCTAACTGAGCTGCTGTGACAATACACCCCATGACGCTGAACAGTAAATGAGAAAACTAAAATAAATGTTTGTCAAAGTTAGTGGACTTGAGTGCCTGAATGTATTAAATCCATTTGCTATTATTGTTATTATCAAGAAAATGTGATGTTTGATTTGTTGACCGATTTTTTTGACACGTGAACAACAGAAGGGAGAGGAGTATAATATAGGTATAAATGTTTATGAAAATGACAACATTTTAAACTGAAATTTCACATTGAAATTATAATTTTGGCGTTTTTCATTTTAAACCAAGAAAAAAAAAATAGTAATACAGGTGTGACAAATAAACCGCTTGAATCTTGAATCTTGAAATGGGTCATGAATAGATGAAACAAAAAAATGATTGATTAGAACGTTAGAAAGTTCAAAAGTATTTAGTAAATATAGTAAATGCATTAAATAAATAAACTATTATTCTCTAATAATTCTATTATTTAGAGTCTATCTATCTTTTTCTTTTTTTTTTAATTCAGTCATTACCCAAAGACAAAAAAATATCAAATATAAATGTTCGCAAATATCTGACAAATATGAATTCATTTTGTTGATTATATTATGCGTCAAAAAATAATATATTATTTTCGAAACACGTCAATGTTAAATCGGCAAGAATCCATAAATGATCCAAGTGACAATTTTCTCTTATTTATATCCTCATCTTCACCAGTAGCGAGCAACGCATTAATCTTGCTATATATTTTTAATTGATATAATCAGAATAGTTCACATACGTTCAATATAACTGCAATAATACTGGTTTAACACTGTGCAAACTGTAATAAGCTAGTTAGTACATAGCAATAATTCATATTTCAAATGTATACCCTTTATACGCCTACGAATAACAAGGATTTATCCTGTGCGTAGTATCGCATTTTGTATATCCTGTATATTTTCATATATTTGACTATTTCCGTTTTGCATTTTTCGGCTATTTTAATTTGCGCAAATTTGCCAATTTGTATTTTATCTTTACTTTTCTTTACTCTGCTGTATTCATTTGTAGCTCTATTATTCTTCTTCTTTTTTGAGGACCATCGTCTGTATGCGCACCAACCCTCCGCATCGCACATTCCAACTGGTTGAACGTGAGAAGCGCATCACACCTATAATAACATAAACCAACAAACAAATAAACAAACAAAGAAATAAATAAACAAACGAACAAACAAATTAACGAATGAATTAAAAATGTTTTGCCCCCCCCCAATAAATAAATAAATGAATACATAAATTAATAGATAAATAAACGAATAAATAAATAAATAAATAACCATATTACCAAATAAATAAACAAACAAACAAACAAATAAACAAATAAATAAATAAATAGATAAATAACCAAATAACCAAATAAATAAATAAATAGATAGATAGATAGATAGATAGATAGATAGATAAATAAATAAACAGATAACCAAATAAATAAATAAACAGATAACCAAATAAATAAATAAATAAATAAATAAATAAATAGTTAAATATATAAATAAATAGACACGCACGTTGCAGGTTGCGTTTATTGGTTTAAACCTGACGGCGTGACGTGGGCAGGTATGGTCCTTTCCTCATCTACCTCTGAGTGGGCTTCGAACTGGCAACCAGATTTCAAGTGGCTAAGAAGAAGCCAAAAAGGATGAACAGGTAGGCCCTACATCTGTTTATGTATTTATGTGAGGCATTGTGTTTCCTAAATAAAAACGATAAATGATCATGTAGAAATAAGGTATGAGAAAGGTGTATTGTTGTTGTTGAAAATCTTCCAAATAAGAGTGAGCTGTCAAGAGTTTTCTGAATAGAGAGAGAAAGATCCTAAATGTATCAGGTGTAATGCAGTATTTTCAGGTCCTCCATGGAATCAATGGATTATAGTTTTGATATGGACTTGGAGCTTTGTCCAGTATGCGGAGACACGGTGTCTGGGTATCATTATGGTCTGCTGACTTGTGAAAGTTGTAAGGTATGTTTTTTTTTTCCTTCTATTTTCAATTTAATTATTATTTATGAATAATTATATATAAATTATAATATAATAATTATTTTATATATACACATATTCTAAATTATATGTATACATATTCAAAACGGTATAAATAATATTAATATATATATTTTCAATTGAAATATACATTTCCCAATTTCAACAACTTCATATTTTAATAACATGGTATATATGTGTATATATATATATATATATATATATATATATATATATATATATATATATATATATATATATATATATATATATATCTCCTTTGGGTTCTTATCTATTTTCATGTGACATACCCTCTTACCTACGTAGGGATTTTTCAAAAGAACCGTTCAAAACAACAAGAAGTACATTTGTGCAGAGAATCAAGATTGCCAGATTGACAAAATGCAGAGAAAACGATGCCCATTTTGTAGGTTTCAGAAATGCCTTCACGTTGGAATGCGATTGGAAGGTAAGGGAATCTTGCAAGGTAAGGTTTTGATTTTCAGAAATCTTGAGAATCAAGATACTTTGAAAATAAAATACACATTCAAATCATTTGCCATGGGGGTGTCATGAGTAGGCCTATCCTTTTAATCCTTTTAAATTCCCATAATCGCCAATTTATATTTAAATAAACATACTAAACTTAAATTATTCAATCTATGTTAGGTCCTTTTTAATGCTGTTTTCCGATGCTTACCTTCAGTGAAACCCTGCAAATCCAATTTTAACAACAAATGTAGACATCAATCAAATCGTAGCTATCCTAAAATCAAGGGTTTATTTTGGCTGGATTGTCTCTCAATTTAAATGTTGTTAAATGTTAGTTAATGTAAGTTAATTGATGGTAATTCACATAAATCGTACAGTATATATATATATATCTATATATATATATAGATATATATATAGATAGATAGATAGATAGATAGATATATGATATATACACATATAAAATCATATCATACACAGTTAATACACTCATCATTATCATTATTCCAGCCCCTATTGTTTTTGTTCGGATTTTTATAATTATTTTTCTCCTAGGCATTTTGCCAACTGAAAGTTCCTCGTGCACAGCAACCGCCAAACCCACGGACCCGAATGAAGCGCTGCTGTATTTGGGGCAGTCCAGACATTTTGTGGTCTAAGTTTGATCCACATCTCTCTATATTTGGAGCAGGAATTAGTGAAACAACGTTTTTCTGAAGGACGTATAGGAGGTAGCCGAACGAAGGGACCTAGGTTGGCAGAGCGAGGTGGGCTGGGGTGACATCATCATTCAATTTGTTATGTATGTACGGGGTGTGGCTCTGAGGGGGCTTTCGCATGGCGCGAGGTGTGCTATCCGTTCATTTTCGAGGTCGCAGACCAAAATGCCTCTGGATGCAATTGGATGGAGTTACAACCAATCAGAGCAATGAAACGTGTGACGTAGCGCATATTATTCATATTCATATTCATATTCATATTCATATTCATATTTATATTATTATTATTATTATTATTATTGTTATTATTATTATTATTATTATTGAATAACGGCTGGGAGGATTTCTGGTGAAGAACTATTGACTATTGACTAACATAATCCTAAAAATAAATCTGTCTGATGGTGGTGCTACAGGCCTAGTACTTAACTAATGAAGGTCAAAAGGTCATCTGATATAACGGTCATCAACATCTTATAACGACTATAAAGTTAGAGATGGCAAAACGCATAATAATAACAATCCTGTTTTTATTGCATTTTATCGCTAGCGGTCCGAGCAGATCGGATGCGGGGTGGCAGGAACAAGTTTGGCCCGATGTATAAACGTGACCGCGCTCTCAAGCAACAGAAAAGGGCTTTGATACAAAGCCGCGGCCTCAGAATGCAGACTACCTCGATGGTTCTCTCCTCCAACCCGATGGAATGTACCTTTTCCGGCGGCCAAGTTCAGAGCGGCCTCTCGGAGGGCGAGGACGTCACTGCGACGCCGCACTACGTCCACGCCCGCCGCGCGTCCACGCTGGCCGCCTCCTTCTCCGGCCTGGCCATCAAGTGGGAACAAAGGGAGCTTTACGCTGGCACGTCGCAAGCCTCTTTCGCGGAGAACTGCACCTTCTCAGCCAAGCCCTCAAGCCCGTACGCGTCCCTTCTCGTCCCGGACGTTTCCGGGGTGCCTCAGCTGATACTGGAGCTGCTGCGCTGTGATCTGGATGATCTGCAGGTCCGGGGTAAAATCAACGGCCATCTCCAGCGGTTGCGGGACGGCTGGGGCTCGCAGGAGAAGCCCAGCACCTTCGGCCTCACGTGTCTCATGATCGATCAGACGCTCTTCTACGTCGTGGAATGGGCTCGGGGATGCATCTTTTTCAAAGAGCTCAAGGTAAAACACCCTCAGACACCCCACTTATGACAGACTGGCCATTATCCAGAAATAACTGACCACTGATTGCCGCTATTGACCAATCACAATAGATTATTCCACAGAGCCTTGTAATAAGTAAATGATAATGCACAACTGGTGTGTTGGTATGCCTAGTCTAAGTTTAAGAAACCATAAGCCCTACATATGGCTATCCTATTTACTGTTATTGATATCTAATTGTACATTTACATTAACCGTGAAATAAGACATGCTCAATGGGAGGTTGGTGATTTTGGTAACAATTTTCGCATTCATCTCTTCCATCGTAGTTTCTACGTACCGTCACAAGATGTCGCCACTGGCTAGTGGTAGCGTTAGCATATGGGCGGAGCAAAACAAGGGATGCGAAGCCAGGCGTAGAAGCGGTTGCCTGTAGCAACGGTCATTATTGACCGACCGGCACTCATTATTCAGAAATAACTGCTATTGATTGCCGCAATTGACCAATCAGATTGGAGTATTCCACAAAGCCCCATAATAACTGACACTGGAGTAGTAAACTATTTAGATTCAAGATTCAAGATTCAAGATTTTTATTTGTCACATACATATACATACTTCCATACATATATGCAGTGAAATGTAATGCAACGCACCCGGTGATAGCACACAATAAGTCCTAGGAAAAAGTACAAAAGTAAAATAAAATAAAAAGTAGAAAATTCCTTTCTACTAGACCGACTAACTGACTCCTAAAACGTAATACAGTAAGTGGAATACTTATAGAATAAGATAAAAAATATATAGAATAAAATACAATAAAAAATAAATTGAAATAAAATGGAATAGGTTGAAGGAATATGGCTATGTATATACAGATATGTGCATTTAAAGTGGCATGTGAATTAAAGTGGCATGTGAATGTGAATAGTGTGAGGTAGTGTTTGGGATAATACAGCACAGTATACAACAGTACGGCGCAGCAATACGGCATCACGAACAACCCTGAACAGTGATACAGTATGCGGTACAGTATGCTACATACAGTACAGTAGGTAGTGGAGCCTAGTGCATGGCTCAGTTAGGACCCCTGGTGAGGTCAGCGTTGACAGTTCTGATGGCTTGAGGGAAGAAACTCCGTCTCAGTCTCTCTGTTCTCGCTGCGTGACTGCGGAGGCGCTTGCCTGACCGCAGCAGCTGAAACAGTCCGTTGTTGGGGTGATGAGGATCCTTCATGATCCTACGGGCTCTGCTACTACACCTCCTGGTGTATAACTCCTGCAAGGGGGGGAGGGTAGTTCCAGTGGTACGTTCAGCTGAACGCACCACCCTCTGCAGGGCCCGCCTGTCCTGGGCAGTACAGTTCCCAAACCAGGCAGTGATGTTGCCTGTCAGGATGCTCTCCACTGCTCCAGAGTAGAAGGACTTGAGGATCCTCACCGAGACCCGGAATTTCCTCAGCTGCCTGAGGTGGTAGAGACGCTGCCTCGCCTTTCTCACCAGAGTGTCTGTATGAACAGTCCATGTTAAGTCCTCTGTGATGTGGACTCCCAGATATCTGAAGCTGCTCACCCTATCGACAGAAGTCCCATTAATCCACAAGGGCGCGTGCGTCCTCGATTGTGATCCACGCCTGAAGTCCACAATCAGCTCCTTGGTTTTGCTGACGTTCAGGTGGAGGCTGTTGTCCTGGCACCAGAGTGACAGGTCAGCCACCTCCTCGCGGTAGGCCTTCTCATCGCAGTCGGTGATCAGGCCCACGACCACGGTGTCGTCAGCAAACTTGATGATGGTGTTGGAGCTGGACCTGGCCACACAGTCATGTGTGTACAGGGAGTACAGTAGGGGGCTGAGGACGCAGCCCTGGGGGGATCCTGTATTCAGGGTGAGGGAGCTTGACATGTACTTCCCCACCTTGACCACCTGGGGGCGGCCTGTGAGGAAGTCCAGGATCCAGGTGCACAGCGGAGCATTCAATCCTAGCTCCAACAACTTGACAGCCAGTCTGGTGGGGACTATGGTGTTGAAAGCTGAACTATAATCAATGAACAGCATTCTCACATAGGCCCCCTTCTGGCCATCCAGGTGCGTGAGCGTGGTGTGCAGTACCTGGGAGACCGCGTCATCGGTGGATCTGTTCTGCCGGTACGCGAACTGCAACGGGTCCAAGGTGCGGGGGAGGGAGGCGCAGATGTAATCCTTAATCAGCCTCTCGAAACACTTCATGACCACCGAGGTGAGGGCCACCGGACGGTAGTCATTCAGGCAGGTTGGAGAGGCGATCTTCGGGACAGGAACGACGGTGGACCTCTTGAAGCAGGATGGGACCACTGATTCAGCCAGGGAGATGTTGGATATTGTGGTGAACACCGGAGCTGGCTGGTTAGCACAGGTCTTCAGTACTCGTCCAGATATGCCGTCTGGACCCGCAGCTTTCCTGGTGTTCACCCGCATCAGAGCCCTCCTGACCTCGTGCACGGACACTGAGAGTGCGCGCTCGTCCCCAGCGGTGTAGCTCCAATTAGCCGGCGAGCTAGCGGTGCTGCTGCCAGACTCGAACCGCGCATAAAAGGAATTCAGTTGGTTGGCCAGGGAGGCGTCCGCACTCGTGGCTGGGGAGGAGCTGCTCTTGTAGTTAGTTATTGTTCGCAGCCCCTCCCACAAGCGTCTTGTGTCCCCCCGCTCCATCTGCAGCTCCACGGTGTCTCTGTACGTCCGTTTAGCGTCCCTCACCGCCCTCCGCAGATTGTATGACGCCGCTTTGTAGTTGTCCATGTTACCAGATACAAGTCCGTCGTTGTAAGCGGCCGTGCGCGCATTCAGAGCGCAGCGGATGGATTTATCAACCCATGGTTTCTGGTTTGGAAATATCCGAACTTTCACCGTGGGAACGATTTCATCCGCGAGCGTAGCCACAAAACTCACTACAACCTCCGTAAACTCGCTGACGTCACTTGAACTCGCTTGGAACACGTCCCAGTCTACGTCAGTCAGAGCGTCCTGAAGCGCAGCCTCTGATTGGTCCGTCCACCGCTTCACTTCCCTCGTCATCACCAGATCCCGCGCGATCAGAGGCCTGTAAACAGGAAGCAGCGAGATCGCGGCGTGATCTGATTTCCCGAAAGCAGGAAGCGACACGGGCTTGTATCCGTTCTTGTAAGGAGTGTAACAATGGTCCAGAGTTCTGTCTCCCCTGGTGGCACACGTGATGTGTTGGTGGAAATTCGGCAGAACTTTTTTCAGGTTGGCCCTGTTAAAGTCCCCAGTCACCACCACAGCCGCGTCGGGATGTCTGTTCTGAAATCCGCACAACACTTTTTATATCCATGAGTGCATCGCGGCCGTATGAGTTAATTGTTGATGTTTTTCTGGCGAACATTGTGATAAAAAAGGAAAAAAATACTAAAGAGTAAGAAAGTAACCGGAGCGCCGGCGCAGGCGACCGCTAGGGGCGGCGCCACTATCGCCAAAAAAGGAGTGTGAATTCACTTAAAGTTGTGTCTGAGTGCAAATGGGATTTACCTTCCCAAAAACTTGACATGTCAGTGATGCAAACCATTGTAACTTGCATTTAACGGTTGGAAAATGTCAACTATTGCATTCACCTTTCCGCAATGTTGACTGTTGATCACTGTATTTACCCCTGTAAAATAAATTGTGTTTAAAGCTTTCTTTAAACACCTGTCACCCATGTCCAAAAAGCACACGTATTTATTTGCACCCCCCCCCCACACACACGCACACGCACACACACACACACACACACATACACACACAAACATTTCAGAGTCACTTTGTTTACACTTAGATGAGTTATCTTGAATAATGATTTATTTTATAAACTTTTACTTTTACTACAAAAAGCACATTATTTTTACCGTCACTGTTATTGATTATATTTATAACTACGATCATAACCGTGCGTAACCAGTTTTCTGTCAGTGTTAAGTAAGGCAATTCAAATTTTCATAACACATTCGGTATTGCAGGTAAATGGGAAGCCGTTGACTGTTTTTAACACTTATATAATTGCTTGTTTCCAGGGCTTTATGTTTGTGTTTGTCATGTCTCCACGCTCCATTCAATGGACTATAATGTGTTCAGGAAGAAACCCTTGTGCGTGCATCACTGACAACGAGGCGTAATAATGGCGGCTCTGTACAATGAATTTCATTGATGGAGCTCTACTATTGCAGTGATGAAAGGGAACCGGCAAAAGGAGGTTGATCTCAATAATGGCCATAAATATCCAGAGCAGGATTTTAAGACAGTGTATTCAATACTACCTATCTGCTGTAAACAGTGAGCAGCCTTATCACAACAACTAATGTTTTATAGCATCATACTGAAGGAAGTATAATTTCTCTGGGTTCTGAAAACGATTAATTGATTCATCCAATGGTCTATGTGAGGAATTCATCCAAATTTTGGGTTATCCTTTTTAAGAGAGACATAAAGAGATGGGAGGTTTCAAATAGACTGTATTGGTCACAAAGAGTACACAACATGATTTTTTTTGTCACTATGTATGTATTTCATGCATACATAATCAATAAAATACATGATTGACTATGTACACAAGTAAAGTAAAAATGATATCTATGTGCACACTTTTCAAATCAAAGTTAATCTGACAGAATTTGCCATAGAACTGTTTTAGGTAAATAGTCTTTGGTATGGATCCCCATGGAACCCTTTTATGATGTCAACTGCAGACTTGCATACAACTTAAGCATAGACATACATATACAGTATAAGGGATTATAAAACTTAGAGAGAACATTCAACCTGGGTGTCCAAGGATGGATTCGAGCACAGTGTATTTGTACAACTGTGCAGTATATCCTGTATACGTACTGTATATGCTTTTGTAATTTTCACTTAGTTTCTTCACAGTTACATGGCCTCTTCCTGTACTTCCACCTGTGTGAAGGATTGTTCGCCAATTAGTACAGGTGATCAGAAGCGTATCGTAGCGCGTCAGAGCAGGCTCTGCAGCCAGCCACGAGGCTGCCGCAAGAACATTCTGCGGCCAAAGCACCGCAGCCACAGAAGAACCCCAAACCCAGGGAGAAGCCAAGAACCCCAAAAGCAAAATCCTCACACACCCCCGAAAGGCACAAGACAGTCCCCAAATGCACAAGATGAGCCTGCACCCCGAAGCAAACACACAACCCGCCCCCATGTGCAGGCCTAAAGACACAACCGCAGAGCCCGGGCCGCACACGGCAAGAACAAACTTCAGGCGGTGTCATCCTTAATTTTGAATTCATACATAGGTGTTACATATCCACGCTATTTTGATAGCAATGCCTTGTATATGAATGCATGGATAGGGAGACTACTTCTAGTCAAGTCAAGTTTATTTCTACAGACCTTAATCACAGCCCTGTCTCAAAGGCTTTTACAAGCCTCAGATTACACATAGAAATCAACGCCATCCTCTAGTCTTAACTCTTAAGTGCCCTTCTAGAAAAGGGAATATTCCTAGAAAAAACACTTGGGTAAAATTTGAAGAAACCTCTATATGAGGTCACGGAAGGAGAAATCCCTCGTCCGGGGCAATCTGGAAGAGAGATCCAGATATTGAAAGTTGGACAAGTACTAGAAACCTTTTTCTGTTTACGTACATGTTATAATATATTCTTGCAATTCTTGATGATGGATTGATATGCTGGAGTTAGACCATTCATTTAGTTTTCTATTGTTTATGGCAACCAGGTAAGTGACCAGATGAAGTTGCTTCACAACTGCTGGTGTGAATTGCTGGCACTGGACTTCATCTACAGGCAAGTCCAGCACGGCAAAGAGGGAAGCATGCTCCTGGTTACTGGACAGGAGGTTTGTCAACGTTATTTCGGCATTCAAGTCATAGTGAATTTGCAACAAAACATGGAATTGATATTCCATATTTGTTTTGAGATGGCCATTGGAATGATATGTAAACCTTCTCACATATGATGTGTCCTTTGTTAGTTCATTTTTAATTTTATTGGTGCGGTAAAGTCTATCGGGATTTTGATGTACATTCCTCACCATTTTTATTTTTTTTTTTTCGTGTCAGGTGGAACTGCCAGCAATAATGGCTGATGCAGAACCTGTATTAAACAGCCTTGTTCAGAAAGGACAGGCGCTGGTAGGGGTGTTCCAGAGCTTACAGATAGACCGCAAAGAGATTGCATGTTTCAAGTTCCTTATCCTCTTCAATCCAGGTAAGTGGGCAAAGGCCTCAGATTAAAAGTATATATATATACCTATGCCTATATATATATATATATATATACTGTATATATAGTCGAGCTGGCTACTTGGGAAGGTGGGGGCTCCACTCCTCCACTCCTGTTTTGGCTGTGACATTTATTCAGTGCAGGCCCTGTACTGTTTAATCTGCCTGATAAGAGCCAGGCAAGGGAGGCCATACACCCACACACACAAACATATATATATATATATATATATATATATATATATATATATATATACACAGACATGCAGATCATCCACAACATTAAAATCACCACTTATAACCATTAATATTGTGTAGCTCACCCTGTGCCGCTAAAACAGCTCTGACCCGTGGAGGCATGGACTCCACGAGACCTCTGAAGGTGTCCTGTGGTATCTGGCACCAAGACGTTAGCAGCAGATCCTGGAAGTTGCAAGGTGGATCGGGCTTGTTGTTCCAGCACATCCCATAGATGCTCGATTGGGTCGGACCCTCACCCAGGCCATCCCTATGATGTAGAAGAAAACATGATTCATCAGACCAGGCCACCTTCTTCTATTGCTCCATGGTCCAGTTATGACGCTCATGTGCCCATTGTAGGCGTTTTTGGCGATAGCAGCAAGCTGCGAATGCACTGTGTGTTCTCTCTCTCTCTCTCTCTCTCTCTCTCTATATATATATATATATATATATATACACATATATATATATACAGTGGAACCTCACATTACGAGTTTAATTGGTTCCATGACCAAGCTCGTTTTACAAATGAATTTTCCCCATTGAAATTAATTGAAATATAATTAATCTGTTCCAAGTCTCAAAAACCACCCAAAAATCACCCAAAAATCTTTTTTTTATGGGTTTTGAAACAGAAAAGTTGTAGTTATACTACACGCATTCCTTTTTCATGTTTATCGAGCAAAAAACGCACAAAACTAAAAGAAAAACACTTGGAAAACATAAAAGGGTAATGTATAGAGTATATCTTTGTATTAACAATTGACATTGGCATTAACGGTTGGCATTCACTGTGGCCTATCCAATGCTTAAAAGGAAACTTCTGAATTGTATGTGTGCATCCTTGTCTTAAATTTAAATAGCCAAAAAATTGCCAAATATAAAACAATAGCCAAATATATGAAATTTACAGAATGCACAAGTGTATTTCTGTGCACGGCATTAATTATAGGCAAGGTATATAAGGTATAAGCTATATATAACTATGTAATTACTAAGTTACTACAGTGGTTTCTATGTAATTACTCAATTATTACAGTGAAAATATAAATATCAACAATGGCTCAAAGTTGCTTATAATGGTGTTTTATTGCAATATGTGTGATTTAGGTAGAGCATGGATTATGTTAAAAGACATCATTATACAACAATAGACACAATATACTGTAAGGCTTACATTAGATAAGACCCAAACTGGACTATTAATGATGTAGTGGATTGGAGTGGAGATATTAGTCATGATAAACATCTACACAGCTTTATATTATTATATTATTCTAATATGATATAGTAATAATAATAATACTAATTATTATTATTATTATTATTATTATTATTATTATTATTATTAGTAGTAGTATTATTATTATTATTATCACTCCCTGCCTACAGATGTGAACCTGCTTGAAAACAAGTCATATGTGGAGAATATCAAGGAGCGAGTTCATGGTGCCTTGCTGGAGTATACGCTGCACGCCTCCCCCCAGCGCGTGGACAAGTTCAGCCAGCTGCTACTGTGCTTGTCAGACTTGCGAGCCGCCAGCTCGCTGGCTGAGGACTACTTGTGTTCTAAGCACATTTGTGGTGAGATGCCCTGCAACAACCTGCTCATTGAAATGCTGTACGCGAAGCACAACTGTTTGTGAAGGAGGAGTTGGCTTGGCAGTGTATTGGTGTTTTTGAAATATGTCAAATAAAAATTGCTGCATAGTAATTTCCCCAGCTATCTATGCCACCTCCAAAGAAAAGAATATACAATTTATATTTTCTTTGTTGGTGTTTCAACAGCAATCTTTATTTTTTTATTCTACTTTGAGAGATATGACTCAAAACTAAAGGCTGTCTCATCAATACACTTAGAGATCCCATAGAGTTTTGACAAAAGTTGTGAAGAAATTATGGAATTTGTTCTATTTTGTCCCTTTGAATCTATCTGCATTAAAGCATTTGATTTGTATTTATGCATTTGTTATTTGTCCAAAAAAATTATTATTTTTTTCTTTCGTTTTTCCCATGAATTGTGTATATACAGATATTGTGGGGCAGCTAAGATGAAATAGCCTTAACTATTGGGCATTTTTTGTGACAAGAATAATAACATTTGGCAACAGAGGTAGGTTTAAAGTATACGTTATGGAAAGATAAATATTTGGAGGTGCAGCGAACCTGCTCTTTGAGGGCCATGGCAGGCACTTTTCAAAATGGCCACCTAAATAGGCACCAAATTGTTTTCAAAGGGGACCTATTATGCTCCTTTTCAACAAATTAATATAGGTCTCTGAGGTCCCCAAAACATGTTAAAAATGTTTTTTTGCTGAAAATACACTCAGATGATGCATTCTAACATTCCTCTAAACCATCCTGTTCCAGGACGATTCGTTTCAGTGGGTGGCGCTTCCCTCGTGAGGGGGTTTGAGCACGAGTTCCGGGTTCTGTGAGCAAATGGGGTTTGGGCGCCATCGTATTAAGTCCGTAAACATTCACTGATTTCACCTTATCAGTCCACCAAAATCTGTTTCTTAACAAATTTGAGGCAAGAAATAAGCAATCCAGTTGCTGAATCTACTACAAGGCCTCAGTTAAAACTTTGTTCGACTATGAGATCTGCGCGCAGCGATCTGTGCAGCAAATCAAGGTAACCGACAATACACAATTATTTTTTACATTTCCATTGTCTGCAGTTTCATCGCAGACAGTTGGTATCAATTCCTCTGATTTTTCAAATATTTGTGCTGGTCTGTGCAGCCAACATCAGAGCACTTCCCATGCTTAGCTCTTAGCTTAGCTTGTAGACATTGATTGCTGCACTAGTGGTGGCGCTCAAGCCGTGGGTGGAGTTCCTCTGATGGGGCAGTTCCCAGTGTGAGCCAATGTAGGCTTGGGAGACAAATCCGAACGCCTTGTTCGATCACATGTTTTCTGACTGAGGCAGAAAAACTGAAGAAAAGAAACTGACTGGGTTATCTTGTTTCCCCGTTTGTGTGTCAGTAGGCCCATCAAAGACCGAAATGACACACGCACTGAAAAAGTGAGTGTGGTGCAGGGATGCTGTGGTTTGAGCAGCCACACCTGACCTGAACCTAGATAACTGGGGACCCAGGATCAGGGTGGCTGCATACCTGTTGCTCGTTGGTTGTTCTAACGGGCAACAGGTAAAACCCCCATCCCCACACACACTCAGGAGAAGAGCCCTTGTCATGACACATCTCTATCTGCTCCTGGGCTAATTCCAACTAGCCCTCTCGCGACAATAAACTGGTGTCTACAACGCCCGTCCTCTGTATCTCTGTGCCGGAGGTCCCTGAAACGCCCCTTGGATGGCGCGTGGTAGGCAAAACTGCCACAGTGAATTTTTCATATAATATCCCCTTTAATGTTGTGGAAACACGTGTTCTTTAAGGTTCTCTCTTGTTGTGCTTAACCACCCAACTAACACATACATATCATAATGATATATAATACACATAAAAGCCCAATTTTGAATGAGCAGTGAGAAAGGCAAAAGAAAAAACGCACAGAGCAACAGCCCTGTTCATTTAATTACTCATCAGTCATGAAAGGGTTAATATCCCCAGGGTTACAGTTTCTTTTTTCCATTTTCTCTCAAAGGTGGTGTGTTTGTCCTTTATTATATACCTCAACTCTTCAATGCAATAACTAAACTCCAGAAGCATATTTCAAAGCCGGACACAGATTCCAACGACATTTGTAGTAAAGTAATTTTATGCCATGGTAATTCAAAGAGAAATAACATGTGCTTGATATTTTGCTAAATGTGATTTCCCAGTCAACAGGATATACATTTAAAAAAAAAGTCAAAAATATAACTTCAAATTTCTTATGTATAATATAAAACAAAAGTAAATATATAGTAAAAATATATTAAAAATAGCAACTACAATAACTTTTCCTTAGATAATCAATTAAATATACCATAAATAAGTATAGACATTTACCAGTCTCAACTGTCTTTCGTTGTCTTGTTTGTTTTAATACATTTATTTAGTTGAACCATGAAAATAATTTTTTAGAGATGAGGATTGATATCTTGCCAGAATTTACACAAATGTCTTAGCTGGAATCGGCACAACAGTAATCCAACCTACTGGAATTGTTTTTTTTCTGAATCTTCATGATTGGGAACCCCCCTAATCTAATGCTTGCTATATTTTTAGATGACAAAAGGCTGATATTGCTATTGATTAATGTGCTTTCAAGATTCAGGTCCATAATTACACCAAGATTTCTAACTTGGCATTCAGTTGGCATAGATAGGAATCAAGGTGAGCAGTAACTTTCAGTCTTTCCTCTGGGACAATAGTCACTCATGAGAAAGCTGTGGAGATTTCAGTGTTGTCAGCATAGCTTTGGTAGGCAGTAGGGTTGTTTTGCATAATATGGGTTAGGACTTTTAAATAGTTGAAATAAAGGAGGTCCAAAGAGTGAACCTTTGGGAACTCCACATGTGATGTTACTTTGCTCGGATGCATAGTTTCTAAGGGAGACAAAATGGTCCCTATCTTAAAAATAAGACCAATTTACGACCAAGTCGGAAAGTCCAATCCAGTCTAGGTTTGGACTTCCCAAGTTGTGTAGTAGAATTGTATTGCTGGTCATGTCGAATGCAATACTAAGATTACCACTCAGTCAGACGAATGTCATTAAGAACCTTAATCAGAGCTGTCTCAGTGCTGTGATGCTGTGTGTGTTTGAAATCCAGATTGGAAATTAACCAAGAAATTTGACATGAGAAAATTGCTGGAAGACTGGTACTACAGTGACTTATTATGGCTACACATGGCTTCTAACTTTTGGAACAACAAGGAACCAACGCCTGATTGTTTACTGATTGAGTAAGTCAGAGCTGTATTCAAGAGCCTCTCAAGCAATGGATAGTATTTCTGCAACGCACCGGGAGGCAACGATGTGATCTCAGAATGAGTGTAATTTGTTTAGTATTTCTGGTCCCAGTAAGAACTCTAATGAGGCTCAAACAGGAGCCTTCCAGTGGTATCTTTTCTAGGTGTCTGAACCTCATCTAAATGTTTTTGATTCAGGAGAGTAGAGTGTCAAGAACCTCACCCTGTCACAGAAGCCAGCAACCCTGTGGAGATACCCCATTTAAACCGCTTGCACGCACATTTGAAAACGCATATTTTGATCATAGCCCAAGTGTCATGACCGCAGAATAGGATTCAAAAGCCCAGTTCGTCATGAGTCGCAGGTACCCTGTCCTAGAAGGCAGAGTACACACACCATAAGCTTCTGAATCCTCAACCCAGCTGCATCACACTAAGATGTGAACCACTGTAGTGAAGAGAGGAGGAACTGAAGATCCAAATCAAAAGAGATCTGCATAAGAGCAGAGCTACCCTGGTATGGTCAGAATCTTGCACCTTAATAGCCTGTGCATGAAAATCAGGAAAAAGAGTGCGAAGTAGGAGTGATTGATTCTAACATTGCATCAAACATACAGCTCCCATCACTGCCAGAATGCTTTACCACCAGAATATGGCAATGGACGTGGTCCTAGTCCTTCTCCAAGACCATGAAACACATAGGATAAGAAAAGTCCCATGATCCATTAAGAATGGGTGACATGGAAATGAACAGGTCCGTTGTTCCCTGACCAGGACAGGAGATTATATCGTTCCTCCTGGAACAGAGATTCTACCATCAGCCTTAATCTTCTCTTTGGTACCGTCCTGTTGGATTCACACATTGACCCTTCGATCGCCGTTTAAATTACCTCCTCATGTTGAGCCCCATGTGCGCCAGTCCAAGGGCACTTTTTGTCAACCATGAACAGAACAGGGAATGTTGCTCCCTCCACTTTCGATGAACATGATTTGAAGAATTGTCATTACATTATGTATGTGTCCACACTTCTGGACTGTCCGAGGAATGACAACAATTGGAAACTTTCAAATGTCACCTTTGTGTCCATATGCAATACAACTATTTCGATGACTGTCTCAAAATTGCGTTATCAGTCAAATAACTTGTGCTGTAGCCATAAACAACCAGCTACCAATATGGCTGAGCCACTGTGACATAAAAACATTTTATACTAAACCTTGGTAGGATTTAATTAAAGGCAATTGAAGGGACACTGCCGCCACTTTTGTTTACCATGGTTAACGGTATGGTTCAGTGTCAAACCATCAGAATAACCAACACAGACGATGATGGACAAATACAAACTACTACTTTATTATTTCATAGAGTTACTTTATAAAAAGGGTTTTTGTTAGGTCACAAAAATGTTGCAAAATTGCTACTTATTTTTTCCAAAGCAAGGTCGACTTTTCTAAAATTTTGCCTCTGACATGTACATCAAAATTCTCTAAAGAAAATAGAGAACTTATTTGCAAAATCACATCATGGTTGTGGTGAATTTACTGGAGCGTCAAATTTGCCTTGAGAATAATTTGTATTTTGTGCCATTCATTTGTGTCGTTCTTGGTGTGTAGATTCCTGAATTCAAACTAAATGACATTTGGCAACCACCACAACTGCCAATCATTAAAGTGAATAATGGTGGAACTTTGTTTTTGTCAGATATAAAACAAGAACTTCTCAAGGATGCCTAAACTGTGCGACAAAACCACTTTGGAATAATGAATCCATTATTTCTTCCTAAAATAGAGCTTTTAACAAGTATACATGCAACTATAACTAACGTCAAGGATTTTCACAGCATTCATGTTTAGTTGAATTCTGGCGCGCCGTTCAATTATCGGAAACGACAATAATAACAAATATAGCTGCAGGCAGCAATACACGGTCCAGGCTAATTTTGTTAGTTGTGTATTACAGGTTTGCGAGGTTTCGAGGTTCCAAGGTTCCGTAAACCGAGATTTCCCGAATCTGTGCTCTGTGATTATATGCGGGGACGTTTGGAGTGAACCGAGGGACTCTCTGACCATGTCAGACCAGACGTCACTGAGCTCGGGTTGTCTCTGAAAGGCATCATGGGCTCGCACAGTTTGTATGTTACGACTTCCTCGGAACAGAATGCCCTCATTTACAAAAAGAGCAAAAGAGAAAATATCACTCGAACAGCCCCGCCTACATCTAGCAGGTAAAACGATAAAGCAGACACCTACACACGCACAGTTTGTAACCACTACAGAGCGATGGAGTCTGAACTGCACACCTCACACGATGCGAATGGACGTTCAGAGGCACAACCTGCACATATATATATAACGAATTGGATAATGATGTCACGAAGCGTCTGACTCCACACACTCTTCTCGCTCCAGCACCCAACCAGCGTGTCAGAGATGCACGGACGTTCGGCCACTTCAAATGTCATCGTTTTTTTAACTAATTCCTGCTCCAAATGTAGATCGATATGGATGACGCTTGATCCACGAGTTCTAACGAGACCTCAACCGTGTCCGTGGGTCCAGCAGTTGTCCTGTTCCAGACACTTTTAGCCTGAAAATTGCCAAGGGGAATAATAAAAAATAAAAACCCAAACAATAACAATCGGGATCCAGCCCCTGTGGTAATACATCACTGGTAATACATGCATCTGTTGTCCTGTAAAAACAAAATAACATAATAGACATTGGGACCGTACGGCGATGAGGAAAAATCCCTTTTGACATTCGGCCGGGTTTAATTCAGAACACAAAAGTCCACTCTTATCACACATACAGATCCCACGATTACTCATTACCCATCTGTTTTTCCTTGCTCTGCTCTTAAAGAACTGCCCCAATCAATGTAATGGACCAGACTGGTTTTGTGGAGGAGTCCAATCTGATCTGGTTTCCCTGATAACAAATCTTTTTTTTCCTAAATAACTCTGCCAACCAGCTGGCATCAGTTTGGCATGCGTCCCTTTCAGGAGAAGGCATAGTTCCGACTAATCATGGTTTGAGGACAATTTCGTAATAATGCTGTCGCTAAAATGAATCCCAAATGTTATTTTTCATTTCAAATACATAATATATCACGTTCATAATATAGGTTCACAGTGTAAATGATAGAAACTTGAAAATGCTTAGTTTTTCTCAAAAGTACGTCGTAATGACACAAATACAAATAAAATAGTGTGAAATGTGTACAATGATGCAAGCCCTCGGCACACACAAAACAAATCTTCAATAGAATTTTGGTTAAATTGTACATTAAATGACAACCAAAAAATAGAGACTGAAAATCATAACGCTAAAATTAAAAGCTTGAATTGAAAACCAATTGTGAGACTAAAAAGATGAAATGGGAATAGTATCCTTCTAAATACTTCTATATAGAGTCGTTTTGCTGCGGCAAAACAGTTGAAAAGGCGATTGACCAAATGGGATATTAAACTACTGGTATACAGTTAATATTGGCAAGTATTTTGAGAGGGACCTGTGCGCAGACCATATATGGCGGAGACCCCCCATGGATGTCCATGGTCGACAGGAAACACGTCACATCAGCAGCGGAAGTTGCCGTGAACATCTGCTCTGCACATGTGCTTAGTCCACTTGTGGAAAAAGGAGACGGCGCCGTGACAGTGGTTGGATACAGTCTTTTAAAAAGGCTGTTTGCTTTTCTCAGGTTTTATTCAATGTTGTCTATCAAACTGTAATATATGGAAGAATCCAGCGTAGGCAACTCTCTCTTACAGCGGGTCTGACCACAACCAGACCACAACTATCTATCTGTAGCGTAGCGAAAGCAGCTCATAATGTACAGTAGGCTGTGTGTGTTAAGTCACTTTAAAATGACAATCTAGAATTACCTGTAATAATAATGCAAAAAGTGAAACTAAACTGTTTTTCAGAAACTCCTTTGAAGAATCCTATGATGAACCCTCATCCAACTCGCAGCTGTATGCTGATCTTGGAAACCCAGATGTATCATAATAACGTGCACGGGAAAAATATCCCTCACTCAGCTCAACAATTAAGTGGTGAATAAAACAAAAAAACATTGTGACGAGCTGCCACAAAGTTGTCTATGTGTGGGAAACCATAGACTGGCAGGCCAAAGGGATGGAGGCTAGGGGTATGGGGGCTTAGGAATTTGTTAGAACAACTAAAACGTTTTTAAGGCCCCTTTTAAAAAAAAACCCCACATATGGGCATATCAGAGAAGGACTGGGAAGCTGTTCCAACACATGGGAGCATAAAAACAGAAGGATGCTCTGCCAGCTTCAGTACTACTTTAGTAGTACTCTAAAAGGCCAGAGGACGTGAGAAACCTGAAGGGCTCATAGCTGACCAGCATGTTGGAAAAATCATTTGGTGCCAGGCCAGTGAGAGCTTCGTAAAACACCATAGATATTATAAGTGGTTAGTAGTGTAATTGTTTGTCAACTATCTTTTCAAGAATTTTACTGAGAAATAGGAGGTTATTATAGGGTTAGTGCGGTCAATCTTTTACCCCCCTGGAAAAGTGCACTATCTAGGACAGCACAAGGAATGATTGGATCATTTGTTAACTGTTTTTCAGATTATCATCACAATCCTGGAGGCCCAAGGACAAACCCGGTACCAAGCAGAGGTCACCATGGCGAGAGGGAGAGAGTTTTAACCTTCGAAATAAAGCAATATTGTGATTGCACTGCAAGTAATTGGTTTAAGGTTTAATTAGTTAAAATGAATAAATAAAACGATAACAGTGAGTTGTAGTGATGTGTGATGATTCTCCTGCAAGAGTCCTCTCTCCATGTACACGTGTAAGGAATAAAGACTTGTACAGACATCTGAATAAACGCATCAATCCAGGTCACTGATCATCTTTTTGGCCCTTCTTCCTGACCTGGAAGTACAGAGGTCCTAAAGGATGCACAGGTCACAGTCGATGATCCTCTCTGCTGCTCTGATGACCTGTTGAGTCGGACGTTGGCAGGTCCATACCAGACACACAGTTTTAGTGAGTTTTATATACTTTTTATTGGTGTTTTTTCCATGATCGACTTACTGTAACTACCATGGGGATGGTAGCTCAGGAGGTAGAGCTGGTCGTCTAGTAATCTAAAGGTTGCTGATTTGATCCCAGGCTCCTCCTGCTAGCATGCTGTAGTGTCCTTGAGCAAGACACTTAACCCCTGATGGCTGCGTCCGTCGGTGTTTCAATAATTGTAAGTCGCTTTGGATAAAAGCGTCTGCTAAATGTGATGTTATGTGTTCCTTGCTGATGTTCTGAAGTGTAAACTTGGGTAACACTTTGAATTACAGCCATTTTTTTAGGTTTAAATTGCTGGAGTCAAATTGACCCCAAACATAAAAAGCGTCTGTTTATTTTAACACAATAGCTGGGTTCTGTTTGACAAGAGGATGCAATAAAAGTGCTAAAGGTCACTGTGTTTCATCAGTAGCTCAGAGGGTCTTCCAGTGCCCATTCACATTGTTAAACAAATTGTTTATGAGAAATTGTTCCATATTGGATTCCAATACATTGGATTCAAACATTTTGAGTCAGTTGACTTTTCAAATATATTTCTAATAAATAAACTTTGTAGAGATATTTTTTTAATCTGTGCGCTAATTAAAGATAAACCTTTTTAATCCCCCGAGGGAAATTCAGGTGTCATAGCAGCGACAGCAATGAGAATGAAACACAGTAGATGCACAGGTAAGAGTAAATAATAATAATCATAATAATAATAATAATAATGATACAAATAAATAAATAAATACAAATAAATACAAATAAAGAAACAAGGTAAAACGCTAGCTATGATGAGCTTAATGTTTCATCTTATTTATTTAGTGATTTTAGTTTTGTGATTTGTTTTTAAATGGATTTTAATCCCGGGTCCCTGCAGGGTTCAGTGGTTGGCAGGGACCTCGCGGAGGGGCGAACACAAAGAAGACAAACTTCCGCTGTTGACGTGACGTTTTTCCTGTCGACCGTGGACGTCTATGGATGACGCCGCCATGCGGTCTGTATCTAAGACCTCTTGAGTTGGTTTTTTTTTTGAGAAATGTTGCGTGGGTGGCGCTAATGAGACATTTTTTTTTTTTTGGGGCCGGAGACCGCCGTGAAAAAAAAACAAAAAAACAAAAACAAAAAAACAAACAGGATGGAGCTGAAGAAGGCGCTCTACTGCGCACGCGCGAAGGTCCGTTTCCTCTCGTTTACTTCCGGATTAGAACCGCTCAGAGGAAAAGATGGCGACGTTGTCAGTTATCCAGCCGCGGTGTGGCGGCTTCAGTTTCGACAATTGTAAGAGGTAAGAACGATGGAGGGATACGAATTCGGCATGAGCGGCACACCTCGGATGGAGAAAAATGTGCTCCGGGGTGATTGCGGCACTCGCCGTGCCGTCACGCTGAAGTAGGAGAAGTGTGGCGTTGCCTGAATGACTCAGGCTTTTGAGCGTCACGGCTAGGAACCGCATCCCGGATTATGTTGACAGGGAATATAACAGAGGCGTACATTTTTTTTTTCGTTTGGGGTTTGTTTTCTCCTCAAGGTGGAATGTTCAATAACCATTTTTGGCCGTAAAGCTAAGTTTTTAATCGAAATGTTGCCCGCTTGGAACTAACCTGCTTTGTTAGCCGTTGCTAACCCATTTAATGTAACAAAGTATGATTTAAATAAGTTGTACACGGACACAGCGTGGATTCACCGAACCGAAATGTATTGTCTTATTTGAAAGTCTGCAAATTTAATCTAGTGAAAAGTAGATTATATAATTATTATTTGTATAAACTATTTTCCCTCTACCCCCAGAAATGCTGTTTTGCAAACCGAGGTCACCAAAGTAGGATGCAGTTTGCCTGCTGCACGCAAGACTGGCACTACGATCTGTGGTGTTGTTTTCAAGGTAAGTGTAATCATTCCCATTTTTAATTCGAATTTTAATATCGTTCAATGTTTATGCAGGTCCTTTAGAAAGTAAAAAGTCTCAGTTCAGTTTTCATAAATATTCGGCCTTAAATCAATTAAAAAAACTCTTTAATTTCAATGCATGGGTAGTTGATGTTTACACAGATATTTTGTCAGCTTATATTTATATTTATTTCTGTAAAAAACACACATGTATATAGTATATAAGTATTACATTAAATTATTATGCATGCAGACGCCCTTTTTATCCATTTTGAATTGACTTGAGCTGTTGATCTAATTTCTTTGTGATCATAGTTATTAATACTGTTTTAGTAGTGGATACCTTGTCACGGTCTATATTTTGATAATATAAAAACTTTTTTTTTCTCAAAAATAACACTATTATTATAATTCAGAGTGAATCAATGTTTTAGAACAGTACACAAGATTTTAGGTTATATCGCCTGTTCTGATAATTAGGGGGCTAGCCACAGAAGCCCAGTCCAGCCAAACAATGTCACAAACTTGTCAGTACATTGCACTAAGGTGCAGTGGAAAAGCAACCAAGGACTCCTTTAGGGACTGCTAAGATTCCCGTTTCAGAAGGTTCCGGGTCTAAATGGTTCCCCATTTAATTCCTGAACCTTGTGGAAAAGCGGCTGTAGGTTGTTCCTAACGCCTTGGTGTTATTAAATTCTCCTTGTGATATGCAAGTTGTCCCCATTACCAAAACCATCAATAGATTGACTTTAAAATAAGCAGATGCCCTTAGATACGCCAATGCATCTAGGACATTGTCGACCCATGCTAGTCAAGTAAATAGTCTAGCTCAGTTGCCCAACCATAATCTTGTAATGACTGATTTCTAAATGTCAGGCCTACCAAAAAAAAACATTTTTTTTAATAGTAACCTTTTGTGTTTCTTGTGAAGGATGGGATCATCCTGGGAGCTGATACCAGGGCCACGGAGGGCATGATTGTGGCAGACAAGAACTGCTCCAAGATTCACTACATTTCACCAAACATCTAGTAAGTGCTGAGGGGAAGGCCCCTGTCATGTCAGTCCAATTTTTATCTCCGTGTGTTGACAACCCTTACGAGTGCCACGATATGCTGCCAACAAAACCATGTGCCTTTTCAAAAATATAACTGTCAAGGAGAGAATTTAGGACACAATTGGCATCCATCTCACACCCAAAAGGTTTGGAAGTCTTGAGACGATGGGATGTTGTGCATTTCCCCCCAAAATCCTCGATTGATTAATTAATAGGTCATCAATAGGCGTTTTCAGACCAAACAGTTCTGGGGGACTCCCTGAGGGGAACTGGCGAGCTCCTCCAAAAACTAAGCCTTCAAGGGCTTTTTTTTCCTCTTTGCATTCGTACTGCCAATAGAAACTCTGAAGTGACGCTAGCCAATAGGGTTTCAGCATGGGTCCTGGGTTCGTGTTGTATTTAATCCGAAAACATTCACTCATCAGTCCATCAAAATCTGGTTCTGAACAAGTTTGAGGAGAGAAAGAAGCGATCCGGTTGCCTAATCTTCACTCATATTTGATGTACAATGTGTAATTTAAAAGTTTGCTCCGACTTTCGTAAGGCAAGGGCGCACTGCGGGAGTAAGCGTCAGTGAAAATGAGACGTCTGAAAACAAAACATACATCAACAATAAAAGCAGTGTTTTTTTTTTTTTTTTTTTCATTTTTATTGGTGCTGAGTAGGTTTGGGCAGATTTACAATTATATTGTCTATCGCGATCAACATTGGTGACAGGCGTTTTTTATCCGCCTGTCGACTGTCCTGCTCCGTACTGTTCCAAGGAAACCTGTCTTCCTGTTGCTGTGGGACTTTATTTAGTAAAAACTGGATTTTCCTTTTGTGTAAATACTTCGAAATAATAAATCCTGCACTTCTGGAACGGGCAGACCACATTTGCCACATTACATTACGTTCTATGCTTGTGCGCATTCTGCCCCCCGATAAATTCATATATATTGGAATTTTGCACGGTCGCCCAAGCCATGTGCCAAGTAAGGCTGGGCTGGGTTTAAAAATGTACGATACCAGTACCCTTAAAGTTATACCGATACCAATAGAGTACTTCATTCAATACCTTTTTTTTTTCTACTAAATTATAGCCATCATGTGAATGGAAGTATTCAGTTGTGGAAGATGCCACCACAATTAAGTAATTGGGCAGTGTAATTTTAAACAAATAGCCAGTGTAGGAGGAATGACTACAGTGAGGAAAACCTATTTCACTGTTCATATGGACACCGGACTGTTGTTTTGAGACAGACTTAAAAAATTGTGAACTGATCCTTTAACAAACTGTTAGAGCTGCTGAAGATTGGCTGGCTTGTGGCTGGAGGACTGAATGCGGGCATTGTTTGACTGGGGAAGTTTCAATGCTACTTGGTATTTAGTTATTTCGATCGATACCCAGAATACCAACCAATACCCAGAAGTAGCGCTGAGTGTACGTGGACTGGTCCCCGCCCAGAGCGATGAGGACAGTCTGGCCAGGTCAAGGGTCGTGCCAGGGGTGAGGGAAAAGGACGGGATTGGTGGGATGTATTTATTTTATCGTATTCTGTTTGTTTGTTTGTTTATTTATTTATCTGTTTATTTGTTTAGTTTGTTTTAAGAAAGTATGAATGTGTTGGAAATAAATAGTGTGTAAATAAAGCTTTACACAGGCTTTTAAATATGGCCGTTGCCGGTGATGCATTGGCTCATGTGTTCGACCATTCTCTGTGCAGTTATGTCATTGAACGTTACTCTTGTTCTGGAAAGTATCTGCCCTGAAGCAGGAGCTAAAAAAGTCCCTCAAAACAGCGTTCTAAGAACTATGATCGTTCCCAGTTCCTTCAGTGTAAAAAAAAAAAAAAAAAAAAGCGAGGGGTCCTCCAGCTGTTCTTAGAACTATGAAAAAAATTCCTGCATTCTAAAAACGCATATAAGTCCTTAGTCCTCAAGAGAGATTACAGTAAGACGGGTATGATTCTCATTTAGTCAATTCAATATCAATTCCTTTATTGTTTACTCCTGTAATAATCATGGAGAAATTAAAAAGCATTAGAAATGGTTGACCATATTCATTTGTTTATCTCCTCGTGACACCATCACAAAATTACTCAAATTTGTTACGTCTGATCACTGGGTCATTGGATATCCATTAGTTATAAGCACCCACTGTCAAAATTGCGATGCAATCAACAACTACAGTATGTTGAAAGAGGGAAAAAAGCTAACTAAAATTAGTAATGTCTAAGAATAAACAAACAAAATAAACTATCTGATTTTTTTTTTTTTTCCTCAGTTGCTGCGGAGCCGGTACAGCTGCGGATACAGAGATGACTACGCAAATTATTTCCTCAAACCTGGAACTGCACTCTCTGTCCACAGGCAGACTGCCTCGCGTAGCCACTGCCAACCGTATGCTAAAACAAATGCTTTTCAGGTATGGACACCAAAACGACATTTAGAACACTGCTGTGTTCTAAATGTGACTCACTTGGGTATGGGGGCGGTGGTCATTACAAGGAGTCCAGGCCGCACGGGTGGAGCCCTGTTGTTGATTTTGTTTTATTATTTTTCTTCCAGTCATTTTTCTGAAATTTGTTTCCATTTTGCTGAAAGTGTCTAGCGCACAGCAACCGCTAAACCCACGGACATGAATCAACTGCTGTTGGATTCAGGGCAGTTCAGACATTTTCTGGTCCAAGTTTGATCGACATTAGGTCTGGGCGATTGGAAGAATATATCGGTGATTGGCTGAGTCAATTGGTGATCGTTTTTTTATTTTGCCAATTTAAAGCACAATATATGACTGGAGAGGGAGACGGGTGCATGGAGACCAGCACCCCGTGCTGCTTACAGCTATATTTAGTCGGGGTTGTATTTGTATTAACCGTCACCGAGCCGTGACGTCTCAGACATCTTGTGGTTCAACTTTGATCCATATCGATCTACATTTGGAGCAGGAATTAGTGGAAAACAAATGAAAATTTACCAGAAGATTTTTTTTTCTTTTTTTTTTTTTTAAATTGCTAAATTCACCGTGTGCTGGAACCATATTTTTGTAACTGGTGTTCCACCCAAATGTGTGACCTGCCCAATTTTGGGATGCTATATATTCCTATCTCAAAGATTTGTGTACACAAAGCAGAGCAGCGAGTATAACGTGGAGATAAACATATAAAAGTCTTCTGAGTGTGATGAGACAGATCCATTTAAATAGTTGAGAATTGAAACTAACAGATTTTTGTGGTTGTTCAGGTACCAGGGCTACATCGGGGCGGCCCTCGTGCTGGGCGGAGTGGACTGTAATGGTCCCCACCTTTATAGCATTTACCCCCACGGTTCCACCGACAAGCTGCCATACGTCACCATGGGTGAGTTATTCGAGCCTGAGGTGTAACGTGGATCTTGTTACTTTCTTTTAGGATTCTCAGAATCAATCTACAGGTCAGTTTCTGGATATTCGTTGACGTCGCTAAATAATTTAATCAGTAGAAGATAATCTAAAATATATATCCACAAATTTTGGTTTTTTTTATGCCACTGTGCTTCTGTTATACAACTTATTAATTTGACTTGTTTCCTATTTATACCTGAAGGCTCTGGGTCCCTTGCAGCGATGGCGGTGTTTGAAGACCGCTATAAGCCTGAGATGGAGGTGTGTGTGTGTGTGTGTGTGTGTGTGTGTGTGTCTGTGTGTGTGTGTGTGTGTGTGTGTGTGTGTGTGTGTGGTTGCGCCAATCAGTCACAACATTGAAACCACCACTAATATCAACTTCACGAATTGACTGTTCACTTGCTGCCTAATATATTCCACCCCTTGACAAGTGATACTGGAACAAGATGATCAATGTTATTCACCTGTCAGTGGTTTTAATGTTGTGGCTATTGGTGTGTAGTTGCCTATTCTAAACATGCTCCTATAGCATTTTATATATTACCTGCTTTGCATTTAGATACTTAAAGAGTCCATTAGGTCTGTGATCGGTGGATTCTACTAGTACCAGAATTCCAACATTTAGAGCACAATGCTCTTTAGCATTTTTAAGCTTTTATTATCATTATTATTTATAATGAATATGAATTCAATTTATGCGTAAGAGTGTAAACCAGAGGCAAGATTTTTCTTTCATTAAGATCATTCTATATTTAACAGAATTTCACATAATATTACAAAATCTGGATCAAACTCTTGAATTGAATCAATTTATTTTACGATATGTGTTTTTATTTTTTATTTTTGTGAAACTCGAGCCAATTGAACCAATAAGTTGCCCCTCATCTATAACCAGGGCTTTTTTTTTTCTCTATTGGGCAGGAAATTGCAAAATGCTACATATCCAAAATTATTTATTGTATTTCAAGATATTTCTTTATTACAAGAGTTAATTGTATTTGCTTAGTTTTCTTTAACAACTGCATATTTATTTTATTGGAATTGTTTCCCCCTCACAGGAGGAAGATGCGAAGAGGCTGGTGCGCGACGCTATTGCTGCAGGAATCTTCAATGACCTTGGCTCCGGTAGCAACATCGACCTCTGTGTCATCACCAAGGGCAAGGTTGACTACCTCAGGCCACATGACGAGGCCAACAAGAAGGGTGTCAGGTAACGAAAACATTATTCACCAGTTCTTTCAAAAGAAAAAAGTTTTTCTCAATTACTAGATTTCTACACTCAAACACTTCATCTTAAAGTCGCTTAATTCTCATTTTAATAGTCCAAAATGTACAGGAATGTCTATGGTCAGAGAATTGAAGATTGTGATTCTTGGATTGTCGTGTGACATCATCGATATAAGCCTCTGCACAAGTAAAATAGAAAAATCATGACTTGAACCCCCTCGAGGACACCATCAGTACACTTTTTTGGGACTACAGATAGAAGATGTTTCATACACGATTGAGCGGGGGGCGGGGGCGGACGGACAGACATGTTGTGCATCACAAAAATACAGACAAATATATAATATAAATAATGTCTGTGTGGAATGCAATTTTGGGGACCGTTTTGCGAAAAAGCAAATATTTGGACCTGATATTTTTACACTGGACCTTGATGGGACAATTGTTTCTATGGCGTACGATGCCACTTCCACTTTAATGCTTTGAATTGGTTAACAAATATTTACTAGAACACATTTCTTTGAGAAGTACTATTTAAACAGCATGTTTTATATATACGGTGGGAATAATGGTCTCACAAATTATATAATCTAGTTTAAAAAAAAATATATATATATATATATATATATTTTTTAGCATCGTGGCCATTGTTGCACATGTTGCAGAAACAAAATTCCGTCTCACAATAAACCGAATGGAACGATTGACTTACTTTTGTATCTTGTCGCCTGTTTTTGTTCCAAGAGCTAATGAGCTTGAAGCCTTGCATCTGTGAGTAAAGTGTCTTTGCGCGGACGTGGACGTCTTTCGTTTTGAAAAATATACCACATTCGCCACTAACATGCTTGATACTGGAATTTGACTAACAACCTTACACAACTAACAACTTGTGTGCCTAATTTAGCCCTGAAAGTAATGTGTTTCAAACTGTTTGGACAGATGTTTTGATGTGTTGGTGCCGTCGTTAAAACGTAACAGCTTTACTACTCCAGGCCCTCTTTGAGTGGAAGGTTTGTGAAAATGCTTGATATCGTCTTCTTTCTGTATAATCTAGAACTGGTGATTACAAGTACAAAAGCGGAACCACTGGGGTACTCACGAAGGCGACAATCCCCCTGAACCTGGAGGTGGTTGAGGAAACTGTACAGACTATGGATACCTCCTAAAGCTTTGTTTTTGTTTTTTCTTCACTTGTTCCTGTTCAACTCCTAAATAAAAGTAACATGTTTTTCTAATAAAAAAAACATGGTTAACATGGTTTTCAATAAAGTTGTAAATGCCTATGCTGTTTTGTCAAAATTCAATGCAAGTGTGTCAGTCATTGGAAACTATTGTCTTGATTGAATCCATTAAAAACATTACAAAAAAATGAGTCTGGGGTAAAGTAAGAAATTAAATTTTTGCTCAGTTGTCGGGTGCGACAGAAACACAAACACAAAAGTCTGAATATTGTTTTTGGTTTAAAAAAAAAAAAAAAAAAAAAGTTTTGATGTGCATGATTAAATGGTATAATTGGAGATCAAAACATTTGAGTCGCCATTTCCCTGTGAAGTAATCAGGCGGTGTGTCTGGTGAGGCGCTTTAAAGGAAAAAAAAAGAGCACAGAATTCAGGAAAAATACTGAATCGGGAGATAATCTATAAATAAAGGCCACGACTTGAGACAAAAACATTCTTAAAACACTTTGAAAATTAAAAGAATTGCCTCCAATAAAACTAACGTTGCAAAATAAGTGAATAGACAGTATCATTGTTACGTTCTGGAGGTGACTTACTGTTTGTGATGGGATTAATTCTGTGTGTAAGTGACAGCGTTGATTATAAACAGAAATTGAAGAGGATGGATTTTTAATCAAGTACAGGAGAACAAAACACAATGCCCAGTTGTCCACCAAACATACTGTACATTTAACTTGTATTACAAAACCCCGCTCGGCACCAAGCTACGACCTCAGTACACCTTCAACGGATAAAACCACCAATTAGAGCCTAACACTTACATTTGCCAACCCCAACAGATCAAAAAAAAAAAGTTCTGATCTCATTCTGTTGCGTTTTCTTCCGTTTTTAACCACACAAAATGCATACAGAGTGTGTTCTATGTTTCTGGTTAAGTACAATACAATTGCAATGGCTGACTACTATTAGTGGCACCCAAACTTTGATGCACCATGTCGAAATATTAGCGTCATCGCACACAGTAAACTTGGAAGCGCATAAAATGACGGATGATCGCGTTGTGCTTGGGACGACCACAGAGTTGATTTCACGCTGGACGAGTGAGCGAACGGTCACGCTCGACTCTTGAATCATGTCGGTGCACTTTCTTTACATTTCACTGCATATATGTATGAAAGTATGCATATGCATGTGACAAATGAAAAAAATCTTGAATCTTCGCCCTCCCGCAGAGGTCGCTGTTCGCAGTATTCGTCCCGACTTCGCCGATTGGACCAAATAAAGTGGGTCGGCGAAAGTGACAAAATACGGAAGAATCGTACGTTCATGTCGAATAACGATATGTTTGTTTTGGCTCCGGGAAGCATACATCAAAAAAAAAAAAAAAAAAACACTACTGCCAACTACTACTGCCGGGGAAGCGTGCGATACGCGTTTAGAAAAAGAAACGTTTCTAAAAACGAACAACGGTCATTTAAGCGGCTCCATCTGGTCACGCGACCAACTCTGTGGTTCAGGTGTGCGTTGTGGGTGTTGTAGTTTAACGTGAAAACGGCTCCCCTTCACTGGCCGTGCGGGACGCTGGACCGTTAGAACTACAGCTCCCGGCGCCCCGCACGGGGCGGGGCCTGAGCTGCGCAGGAAGACCATGGCGTCGCCCGAGTCTATTTGACAGCTTATCAGGAAGGAAACAAGAAAAAAAGAAAAGGAGAAAGACCTCCCCGCTGTCACGAACGGCGTCGGGTAGGCGCGACGGAAAGATGGGGTCCCGAATCAAGTAAGGATGTTTATTCGTTCGAAACGCTGACCGTGAAGCACCATTACGCCCGTGCTTTCCCCCCCCGCGGGTCACCGGGGGGGGAGATAGGAGGAGGCGCAAGGCCGCGACTTGTTGCGACACATGACGACTTGTGAGCAGCGGAACGAGGCTATCGCCGCGATGTGATCCCTTTATTATTACGAGTTATCATATAAATCGGACATGTTCACAACGTGGCGAAGGATAATCATTATGCTTGGAGGTATATACGACAAGGGTACATACAGTGAAACGTTACAAAAATACACATGGCCGATAAATACAGTAAAAACAAATAATGTGGACACTTTGGACACTCGAATGGCCTAACGACTAGCGCTTTTATGTTTCACTGTAAGAGCATCTCCTATAAGCACAACTATTTAAATGTAATACTTGCAGCAACACAATTACTGTGTAAGGGGTAAAAGTAATACCAAATCGGCTAGCCTCGGCTCACTTAGCTTTAACAACCTAAACATAACTATGTTTCAGATAGGTCTGTATGAATTTGTGACAGGGACATGTAGACACCCTTGGAAACGATAACTCCACGGGTTATACACACACACACACACACACACACACACACACAGGTGAAGTGAATAACATTGCTTATCTCATTCCAATGGCACCTGTCATGAGGTGGTGATATATTAGGCAACAAGTGCACAGTCCGTTCTCGAAGTTGATGTGTTGGAAGCAGGAAAATGGCCAAGCGTAAGGATCTGAGCGACTTTGACAAGGGCCAAATTGGAATGGCTAGACAGGTTGGTCAGAGCATCTCCAAAACGGCACGTCTTGTGGGGGTGTTCCCGGTCTGCAGTGGTTAGTATCTACCAAAAGTGGTTCAAGGATGGAAAACTGGTGAACCGGTGACAGGCTCACGGGCGCCCAAAGGTCATTAATGCGCATGGGGAGCGAAGTCTAGCCTGTCCAGTCCAATCCCACAGAAGAGTCACTGTGGCACAAATTGCTCAAAAGGTTAATGCTGCTATGATAGAAAGGTGTCAGAACACACAGTGCATCACAGCTTGCTGCATATGGGCAGTGTGATGCTCTGGGAAATGTGATGCTCTGAGCAATGTTCTGCTGGGAAAACCTGTTGTTTGTTGCAGACCAAGTACACCCCTTCATGGCAATGGTATTCCCTCATGGCAGTGGCCTCTTTCAGCAGAATAATGCACCCTGCCACGCTGAAATAGGTGTTCAGGAATTGTTTGACAAGCCCAATCCATGGACGACCCACCTCGCAACTTGCAGGACTTAAAGGATCTGCTGCTAATGTCTTAGTGCAACACACGCCACAGGACACCTTCAGAGGTCTTGAGGAGTCCATGCCTCGCCAGGTCAGAGCCGTTTTGGTGGCACGAGGGGGACCTACTCAGTATTAGGCAGGGGGTTTTAATGTTGTGGCTGATCAGTGTACATGCATACCCGTAGCACGCACGCACACACGTTCCTTGGACAACTTTTGGTACGTACTAATCACTGAATACTGGGGACACCCCACAAGACCTGCTGTTTTGGAGATGCTCCAACCCAGTCATCTAGTCATCACAATTTCGCCCTTGTCAAAGTCGCTCAGATCCTTACGCTTGACCATTTTTACTGCTTCCAACACATCAACTTCAAGAATTTACTGTTCACTTGCTGCTCAATATATCCCACCCCTTGACCCCTCTGTTTTTCACCATACATATGTTTGCATGGCATGGCACCCCGACGGAAGTTTGGTTTAAAATTCATACTATAATATGATCAAATATACTTAACAGAGGGAATTAGATATTAAAGCCTGCCTCTATAATAAGCCTGCTTCCAATATAGTGGTACCCTCGCCTGGTACCCTCTGCAGTTGAGATAACTATTTAAGGTGTGTGTGTGTGTGTGTGTGTGTGTGTGTGTGTGTGTGTGTGTGTGTGTGTGTGTGTGTGTGTGTGTGTGTGTGTGTGTGTGTGTGTGTGTGTGTGTGTGTGTGAATTTGATAGCATTCTCTTATTTTAAGATATTGGATTTAATTATTTAATGTTTTGTTCTGTTTCAGAGAGGCTCCTCAGTCCACTTTTGAGGTTTATCTGGAAGTGATAAATCGAGAAACACATGCCACTGGTAAGTACAAGGGATCTTTTGTCTGTTCGATACAAATCGATGCCCAAAACACCCCTACTGATGTATTTTCCAGGGACTAACAGTAACTCCATGCTAGTTAAATCCAGCTGGAAACAATTATACAGATTTTCTCAGTACTGCCCTCCTTAGATGACAATAAAAGTATACAATATTTATTGACCTGACTATGCCATTAATGTAAAGTTGTTATCATTATGTGTTCATAATCATCTACAGGTCCTGAGGTGGTGAGGCAATTCCCAGAGAACTACATTGATCAGGTTTGGATGCTTTTTACATTTATGCATTAGTTATTATTATTCATTACTGTTCCCTCCAGTTCTTTGTTTAAGTCTTGTTTTGATTCCACTATTTTTCCATTCTTACTTGGCTTCTTTGCGATCTTGTTTGTCATTTTGCTTTTTTACTCTTTTCTCAACTTATACTTGTGATGGATGGATGGATGGATAGATTCTTTATTAATCCTGAGGGGAAAATGCAAAGTCCCAGCAGCTCACATCAACTAAATAATGATTATAAATATAGCTGCAGGCAGCAATACGTGGGGTCCAGTATCGACACCAATTACAAATTTTCAAGTTCCCATGGAACATAGCATCAGCTTGTGCTGACGCCCAGCTTTACATCAGCATTACTACTAAAACAAGTAACAATTTTCTGAATTTCCTTTGAACGCACCATCGGCTGACGTGGTGATGCGGAGAATTACTACTACTGCAAGAGGATACACTTGTTGCATGTTTTTTTTACTTTATCCTAAAAATTAGAACATGGCTGTGAACTACCTGTAGTCCACAGTGTCCTGCCTCACTGTCTCTGTGGAAGGAAATCACTCCGTGTGGAAGTTCCCGAAATGTTTTTTTCCAAACGGACTAAACACTGCATGTGCCTCAGAGACATTCCATCAACTTTTTAAACCTTTGGGACTAAAATAAAATGGACACGATTCGGACCCGTTGCTCTCGAGCTCCAGGCAAACTCCATGTGTGAGGACACATACACAGAATATGTCTTTGACCGTTGATTCCAAAGGTTTGTATGTTACAACTGGCTAGAATGCTGCAAAATAAGGAGGGACAACACCCGGTTAGATGCCAACAGAGGGCGAAACAGATAAAATATCAAACGAAATGCCGATGCAGGTAAGACGACACACACACATACACCCACGCACAGTTTGTAACCACTACAAGAGCAAGAGTCTACAACACGCAGCTTGCACGATGTGATTGGCAGTCCAGAGCCTCAACCTGCACATATATAACGAATTGGATGATTATGTCACACAACTATGTCCTACTCAGCAAACGCATCTCGCTTCACCACTCGACCAGAAGTTTTAGAACCTTGGCGTATGGGCGATGCACAAATGTGTAGATCAATTATAGATCAAACTTGAACCACAAGATGGTCCGGTGTCTTGTTGCTCCATCTGTAGCGCCACCGTGTCCCAGTATGTCCGTTTAGCGTCCTTTAACGCCCGCTGCAGTTTATAGGATGTCCATGTTGCCCGATACAAGACTGTCATTGTAAGTGGCCGTATGAGCATTCAGAGCACGCAGATGGATTTATTGACCCACTGTTTCTGGTTAGGAAATATCCAAACTTTTACCGGGGGAATGATGCTGTCTGCTATCCTGGCTATGAAACACATAGCAACTTCTGTGCACTCGCTGACGTCACTGGAACTTGATTGGAAAGTGTCCTAGTCAATGTCACTCAGAGCGTCCTGTAGTGCGGCCTCTGAATGGTCCGACCACCACTTTACGTCCTTCGTCACTACTGTTCCACATACGGTGCACGGCTTGTAAACAGGAAGCAACGAGATGGCGCCGTGGTCCGACGGTCTTGTATCCGTTCCTGTACGGTTTGTAACAGAGGCCTAAAGTTCTTTCTCCCCTGGTGGCACATGTGATGTGTTGATAGAAATTAGGCAGAACTTTTTTAAGGTTCGCCTTGTTAAAGTCCCCAGCCACCACCACAGCCGTGTCAGGGATGCTTTTTTGAAGTCTGCACAACACATCATATAGGTCTGATAGTGCTGTGTCGGTGTCCACTTGTGGTGGAATATAAACGGCTGTAATGATGACCGTGCTGCATTCCGGGGGGGAGGGAGAATGGACTGCATGAGACGGTCAGCTATTCCAGGTTCGACAAGCAGGAGCCGGAGAGAGTCTTGATGTTGTTGGGGTTACACCAGCTGCTGTTGATCATGAAGCAGACGCCTCCACCCTTGGATTTTCCCGACTCGCCCGACCTGTCCGTGCAGAACACGGGAGAAGGACTCGGATAGATGTATAGCGTGGTACGGCACCAGCAGGTTAAGCCATTTCTCCGTCAGGCAGAGGACGCAACAGTTTCTCATGTCCCGTTGGAATGTAATCCTCGCCCGAAAGTCATCCATTTTATTTTCCAGGCACTGGACATTGGCAAGAAGGATGCTTGGCAGAGGTGGACAGTAAGGTTGCGTCCTCAGTCTGGTCTGAATGCCGCCTCGCTTACCACGGTGCTTCCTCCAGAGCCGCTCTCGTGGAACGGCGACTGCATTGTCGTTGATATTTATTTTGTTGAAAGTGTTGGCACGTACAGTAGAATCTCTGCCACCCACTTTGGATCAGCGGATAAAATGTCCCAAAGTTGTTCTTTCAAGGAATTTCTTATATCCACAAGTGCATCGCGGTCGTAGGAGATCACTGCCTATGAGGTTTTTGACGGACATGGTGTGGTAGAACAGAAAAAATTACTAAAATCTGTAATCTACACTGAGCGCTCGTGCAGGAAACCACAGTGGGCGGCGCCAAGCAGCTGTTGAGACGCCCCCATCTGAGACGTCCCGGTTCTAACAAGACCTCAACCATGTCCATGGGTTAATCAATTGTCTTTTAGCATGGAAAAATGCCAAAGAGAATAATAATAATAAAAAGAACATATATTTTTTTATTATTTTCAACTAATTGTCGTTGCACAGAGTACAAGTACTGAGGCACCAAAATGCATTTCTCTGCATTTTACCCATCCTAGTGACTGACGTATCTAGGAGCAATGGGCTGCCATATAGTGGCAGCCCGGGGAGCAGTTAGGGGGTTAAGTGTCTTGCTCAAGGACACATAAGCAGGCAACCGGGAGGAGGCGGGCCAGACGGGCGGGCTCTAACTCCTGAGGCACTGCCCCCATGCATTGCAGATAGGTCTGGTTAGCGTACCAAAAATCCACAGGGAGAGATAAGAAGCTTCTCTCACAGAGCTGGTTTTGCTCATGTCTGTATGTTCCGTCGATGTTTCCAGCATCATGTTCTATTACCTTCAAAACAAACCTACAACCCCTGTCATCCTAGCCAGTCTCTCTCTCTCTCTCTCTCTCTCTCTCTCTCTCTCTCTCTCTCTCTCTCTCTCTCTCTCTCTCTCTCTCTCTCTCTCTCTCTCTCTCTCTCTCTCTCTCTCTCTCTCTCTCTCTCTCTCTCTCTCTCTCTCTCTCTCTCTCTCTCTCTCTCTCTCTCTCTCTCTCTCTCTCTCTCTCTCTCTCTCTCTCTCTCTCTCTCTCTCTCTCTCTCTCTCTCTCTCTCTCTCTCTCTCTCTGTGTGTGTGTGTCCGCCCGCCCGCCCTATTATCCTTGCTTCTAACTTTGCAAACGCGTATGCAAGATGGCTGCCCTGCGTTCTTTTGGAGCATTGGTTGTGCACATCCTCAGAAATTAACGCTATGGTTCACAAGTTGTAATTCAACCCATGACCACTGGGGTCAGTATATCAGGATGTGACAGGCAGGACTGCAGAAGACCTTGAACGAACTACAATAGCAGAAAGTGTTAAAGAGAAACTTGTATTGCTTTTCCGCAATGTTTACAGTATGTATTTTTAGAGCTTATTGTGTGCAATCACCGGGTGTCATGACACTTCACTGCATATGTATGACGATTACGCACATTTTGGTATTTTTTAGTATTTATAGAGCTTATTGTGCGTAATCACCGGGTGTCATGACATTTCACTGCATATATGTATGAACGTATGTATATGTATGTGACAAATAATCTCTTGAACTTGAACTTGAACTTGAATAATCTCTTGAACTTGAACATTCTTGCCAGAATAGCTGGCGTGAGATGGCTATCATTTTACAAGTCACCATGTAAATCTGCCAAAACAAATGGGAACAGGTCCGAGACTGTTATGTATGAGATCTCCCCTTCTCAAGAAGATATTTCGGTATCAGCCATGGATTCAGCCCTCGTCTGCCCCCTGGTGGATATACTTTTTACTCCTCCAGGCACAAAATATACAGGAAAGTATGTGGACAATGCAGCACATACATCGCAGCGGCTTGGCTACGCGCACGCATCGTTAAAATCAAGTATATTGAGGGCTTTAATGTGTGCTGTCAGCTGACTCTGGTTCTGTTTGTCACTACAGATTGAGTACTGATTGATTATTTTCTTGGCAATGGGACGAGGATTGTAGCAGGTCTCGTCTCTTGAGTACTTCCTTTAAGCATCTCCAACAACCTGATATATCTGAAAATAGCTTGGTTGATAAGCAATGTACATTCCGTGATTTAGTAACGCAAATGATTGTCCAAAAGACAGCCTTGAACTGAAAGCCCTAGTCATTTTCAGATTCAAATAACAAGTTCTATATGTAGCTAAAGAGCTACTTACTGTAGCACGGGCATGCAGTCAAATAACATACTAAATAAATATCTTGTGGACTTTAATGGGACTATCGCTTGATATTTTGAAAAACATTTGTCTGAGACACTATGCTGCCGTTGTACATTGGTTTTTAGATTCACCTCTTTCATCGACCCTCTCTTCTCTTTATTTTCTGTTACGATGAGTCTTTGCGAGCAATAAAATGCTTAAATGCTTTCACCGTTTCTTTCACAGGAAACTCTACAGACTGTTCCCAAGTTCTGTTTCCCTTTCAGCTTAGACAGGTAAACATACACACCCTTCTTTATGAATACAGACTTATTGTGTACCTTGGATGCTTAAACTGATGAAGCCGCGTCCCTGTTTGTATGATTTTTACATAGAATAACAAAAACGAAAAAAGTCATTATCAAAAAAAGCCCGGATTAGTGTCTTAATTGTGGTAATGATAACAATATAACAATCAGTCAGAGATTTACTAAGCAAATATTACAGTGAATCTATGTCTATCTATTCTGTTGTTCACAGACGTCTATATTTTCAGATGTGATATTTTTATTCTCGTTATATTCAAACTCCCGTCTCTCTCCCCATCAAACCCTGCCCCTCAAGCCTCACAGTCAGTCAGGTGGGGCAGAACTTCACCTTTGTCTTGACCGACATTGAGAGTAAACAGAGATTTGGATTCTGCCGCCTCTCCTCAGGCGCTCACAGCTGCTACTGCATCCTCAGGTGATGCTTAAGTGTAGAATTTGTCTGTCTGTCTTTCTTATAGTCTATCTGTCTTAAGAGTCCATCTATCTATATCCATGTCCATGCATTTCAGTCCATATTGCAGTATGAGTTAGGCATACAATATATATATCTGTCTTAAGATTATATTGTAAATCTTAACACTCAGTTATATAATTCAGAGAATGAAATAACAAAATATCACCGACTAACACCCTTATTTTGGTAATTCCAGCTATTTGCCCTGGTTTGAAGTCTTCTACAAGTTACTCAACATCCTTGCAGATTACACAGTCAAAGGGCAGGTTAGTAATGGCAGTGACTTGCTTTGATTTGAGTGTTTCTTCACACTGTAGTCTACCACTGCAATATATTCATGAAAAGACAGAGATGTTTTTGTATCCCTTATGTAATTGCTGATTATAATTTCCCTTGAAAGGAATAGGCATTTCACACAGAAATTGTTTTTGGGGGGGGGAGTATGTAAACGTGTTTTGTATATTTACCTTACTTGGTTAAAAGTTTTGGTTTCATGGCTTTTTCATTTCATAACTCTTTTAGGATAGCCATTGGCAGGAACTCCTGGTTTCACTCCATACCCTCCCAATTCCTGATCCCGGCGTTCCAGTTCAGCTTAGTGTGGTAAGTCGCACGCACCAGTACCGTAGGGGCACTGATAATACATTTGTAAACATTATAAAAACAAATACAAGAAACATAACAGCCACATACCAACAAAGCATTAAAAACAATCAGGAATTTAATAGTGCAGCCTGGTTTGTGGTGGATTTTTTGCTTTCCTGTTTTTTCTGTTTTCTCCATGTTTTTTAAGATGTGATGGATATCATAAAAAGCTGTTTTTGTGTGAAATATCTCATCTCTCTGATATAAATTTTTTTCTTTTCTTTTTTGTTTCCTTTGCCCATCTTAGCATTCCTACTTCACTGTGCCCGACACAAGGGAACTTCCTAGCATACCTGAAAATGTGAGTGGCCTCATCCTTTTAACCATATTTAAAATTGATAAATTAGTCCTTGAGCTGCTTTCCATATAGATGAAAACTGTGTCAAGTAATTATAGCCATTACAAAACCATACATTTCACTATCTATATATATATATATATATATATATATATATATATATATATATATAAAAACCTAGTATTTTGAAATGGATTCTAGATGTAAGCAAGCAGGGGTTGTATATATGCATTTATTTATTTATATTTAAATGACGAGAAATTGAAATTACGTGTGCGTGTGTGTGTGTCTACAAAAAATAGGTGAAAATAGGATCTTAATATTGTGTCTTCAACTCAAGATTACTTACTTACTTATATGTAATCATTTAATTAATAATAAATAAACAGCATTGTTTAACAAATATGAAGCTTAATTTATATGATAAATAAACAACAACAAAAAAATCTATTAAGATAAAAAGATATAATAAATATTTGTTTACCACCAGTCACTGTCAAAATGAAATGTCTCCAATTTCCTGGCTAAAAATAATCTATAGTAAAGTATTGCTTTGTGTAACTTGAAATGGTAATATATTTAGTTTCATGACTTTGAAGCCACAACCCTCCATTTTAAGTGTGGTCTGTCTGTGGCCTTTGCTCACATAACTAACCTAAGGTTTTCTACTTTTTATTTATTTTTTTATTTTTTTGCCCTTGCAGAGAAACCTCACAGAGTTTTTTGTAGCAGTAGATGTTAATAACATGCTCCACCTGTATGCTAGTATGCTTTATGAACGTCGGATCCTTATCTGCTGTAGTAAACTTAGCACTGTAAGTATTCACCTTTGTCCTCCCTTTTACACTCTTCTGTGTTTGCCTCTCACTCTTGTTTGTTCCCTTGTGTTATGAACATCAACTGGGGTTGTGATTGAAGAATGCAGAGATACATCGATTATTTTAATTTGAACTAACATTCGACTACAGGTTACCCTTTAAATTGAGATAGAGGGTTTCAATTATGTTTTGTATCACTATATCATTTTATGTCATGTTTAAAATGTATTAACTATGGAATTTATGTCAATTAATATAAATTTTAATTGTTTTACGTATAACCATGTCACTACTTGCATGTATATTTAACAAATAACCTTTTATTATTATTATTTCTAAGACTATTGCACCATAATGAATTGTATATTTCATGGCATGTTCCCACTATGTCCTTTTATGAAACAGTTAACAGCTTGTGTCCATGGTTCTGCTGCCATGCTGTATCCCATGTATTGGCAACATGTTTACATTCCGGTCTTGCCACAGCACCTGTTAGATTACTGTTGGTGAGTACGATTTATTTATTTTCTCATGCTTGTTTTCTGACCAGATTTTTTCCTTTAACCCCGTAACGACTCCTGGTGGTCATATGAGCAGTTAATATACTAATTCATATATATATTGTCTGTTGCAGTGCACCAATGCCCTACCTTATTGGAGTGCATTCCAGTCTGATGGAGGTAGCTGCTTTTAAAATAGCTCTCTCTAATAGTTATCTTTTATAATGATTTTTATTTCTAATGACCAGACATGGTAATAAGTGTTTTACATCAAAAGTCATTGCCAGCACTTGAGTACTCATTTTGAATGTTTGGGATTTATTTATGTGTTTGAATCATGGTGAAGAAGAATTTAATTGTTTAATTGTTGTGATTTCATAATTTATAGTTATATGTATAAATCATATTTATTTTTTTGCTATTTTATGCATTAACCTAGGATCACAAAATGTTTTGTGTTGTGTTTTGCTTTAAAAAAAATTCAGATATTCATTTGTTTTTATATCACCAACAGAAGGTGAGAGGGATGGCTCTGGATGACGCAGTGATACTTAATGTGGACACCAACACCCTGGAAACGCCTTTTGATGACCTCCAAAGCCTGCCCAATGATGTGGTGTGTAAAATTTGCACACAAACTATTATTTATGTTGCTCTATAGCATTTTCTCTCAATCTACATAGTGTATTTTGCATTACAATGAGATTGACTTTACTTATTATGTTTAAGGTGTTAAGATGTATATATTACTGCATACATTTATTAGAAATTAAATTTAAATGCTAGGAACTTGTTTTCAACAAGTATTTTAGCACTTTTCTCACTTCTTTAGTTCCATGAGCACCTAGTAATCTCAGAATTTGCCCATAAATAATGGAAGCTGAGTACGAAATCGTTTGAGATATATACATAAGTACCGGCTCAGGCACAATATCCCATGGTGCAAACCCTGATGGAGCGGGCAGGAAAAGCCAGTGTGAAGAGAGTTACAATAGTTTAGGCGGGAGATTCCCTGCTCTCTTTTATTTAACAGAATGGCTTGTTTTTTTATCACAATATTAATAATAAAGAACTACAGCTACTCTTTTTGTGAAATATTGCTTCTAGGTATCATCGCTAAAGAATCGCTTAAAGAAGGTATCAACATCAACAGGGGATGGTGTGGCCAGAGCCTTTTTGAAGAGTCAAGCTGCGCTGTTTGGGAGTTACAGGAACGCCCTTCAGATTGTAGCGGTGAGTTAAAAAAAAAAAAAAAAAAGTGCTTAGAGTTGTTTACAAACTTTATAAGAATACAGGGGTCTTCTACCTGTTTCAGCCCAAGGAGCCCTTGGTGGATAGAGAAAAAGAGCAGGGACCCCCGAGATTTTCTTTTATAAAATGTTTTATTTTAAGCCTGGCATATAATAACATATTTATAATGCCATATTAACCTATTTATATACTCAGTTATGTTTACGCGTATGGTTCACCTGTGTTTTTATTTTAGATTTCGATTTATTTCCGTTAGTTTAGTTCCATTAGTAGACCAGTCACGGAACGTGGCTGCTCTATCTGGGGAAAAACTCTGTGAAATCCACCTTTTTCTTGTTTTAACAAATAGAATAAAGGTTTGACAAATCTGAAAAAGGGTTTGAAATGCCGTACAGGCTTTTTATTATAATCTAGTTTTATTATAACCATGTTTGACTACTATAAGTGTTAAGGACAGTAGTTTTTTTTAGGTTTTTTTTTATTGAGACCCATGGTCTCAATAAATGAGACCATGGGTCTCATCATCAGTATGTAGAAAAAAAGAAAAGCAGGGAAAACAAAAACAGTGAAATACACCCTTTCTCTGTTTTGACATCAAAATGAATTGCCGGACCACTGGTTGAAGGCCACTGCAGTAGTGTATAGCCCTGACACACTGCAGCTGCTGGGGATGTTAAGGGAGGTAGGTGTGCACAGTTGGGTGGCTCCAGCTTCCCAGCATGTCTCCGAGCCGTCCACACCAGTGGCGCTGTCCATGGTGCTGGAGAGATGTATAGGCTGCCTATAGGTTGCTGGGCTCTGTCGAGACACAGCCTTTCCTCAAGAAGACATGGCCTACAGCGCCGTCAGTGCAGCACTGATTTTATTTGGTGCTTACTGTATGTTCAATTTTTATGATACATTCATTGTTTTATTATATGACTGAAAGCAAGGTTTTTTTTTTTTTTTTTTAGCCCATGGTTCTTTATGAAGAATATGATACAGAATACAAAAATCATGAATACTCAAATATTTCCAGTTGTTTCTGTGATATGCACAATGTGAATTATTATTATTATTATTATTATTATTATTATTATTATTATAGGAGGTGATGAATATTTATAGACATCCATATAGTACACAACCTTTCTATTAGTCAAGTTCACAATAAATGGCTAATGCTTTCTAATGCTAACTAACCACCCTTACAATCATTTTTCTACAACTTCAGGGAGAGCCAATAACATTCAACGAGGAAACCTTTGTGAACCACCGCTCCAGTGCCATGCGACAGTTCCTGCAGAATGCTATTCAGCTGCAGCTCTTCAAACAGGTACGCTTACTTCTGCACATTTCTTACTGGTTGCACAAGCAGAGATTGCCTCTGATTTTGACAGTTTGTTACCTAAAATCTCTCTGAAACGAATGTTTACAGGTGTAGCCATTGGAGCATGTCTGTTTAATCATATTGTTGCACATATTTAACACACTAGGCTGGGAGATTTCAACTTTTTGCCACCAGCCATTATTTGTAAATTGCTTGTCGTAACTTCAGGATCTGTTTTTTCAATCAGTGATACTGTCATATGTTTTCTGAACCAAAACATATATATTGCATTTTTTTTTTCTACCTTAAGTTCATAGATGGCCGCTTAGACCTGTTAAACTCAGGGGACGGCTTCAGTGATGTCTTTGAGGAGGAGATCAGCATGGGTGAATATGCAGGTGAGTTAAGTAGTCACTCTGGCGTGTGGATAATGTGCAGAAAGCCTGTCATTATTGCAAAAATGTACCCCCCACAGGTTGACCACAATAATGACAGACTGAATGAAGGCCAGTATAAATAGGTTGTGAGAGACAAGAAGATTGGGATTCATTTTGATGTTGACTCCTGACTTCCTCTTGTGTCATGTACCCTAATTATTTCACAAGACCATGTTAAGCTAGTTGCCGTTATGGTGAATTTTATAGAAACTGATTGTTTAAGAAAGGACCTTTTGGATTATATATTGTAGTCTGTCAGCCCTAATATAATTGATGTGTGCCTGTTTTTCCATGTGTTTGTGTGAGACTATGATATGATATCAAGCAACAAGGAAAAACATGCACAATTGCGCTCACCAAATTTGGTACGCAGCGCATTGCTTCTGCATGAAAACCCAGTAAACCACTCTGTTACTGACATTTGTTGTTTATGAATTCTCCTCTGCTCCTAAAACAGGCAGTGACAAGACGTACCACCAGTGGCTCTTCACCGTAAAGGTGAGAGATTCTCAAGCTTCACCCTGAGTACTCGCTGTTCAGTCAGCATTGTCTTTGCATGATAATGTAAAGAGCAGGCTTACCTTAAGTACAATAAAATAAGAATCATTGCCCATTATTATGTTTTTAAGTAAAATGTCCTTCATAATCTGTCTATCAATGCTTATGTTTTTTGGTATAGAAAGGGGGCGGGGCCATCATTAACACAGTGAAGACAAAGGCCAATCCAGCCATGAAAACCGTTTACAAGTTTGTAAGGATGCAACTTTCTTCTTATCCTAAACTCTACTGTGGAATAAACCCCATCTTAATGTTGTTATAGCTTAAACTCTCTCTCTTGATCTCTCTATCGATCCATCTATCTCTCTATCCCTCCATCTCTCTATCTATCTCTCTATCTGTTGCTCTCTCTATCTATCTCTATTTCCATCTCTCTCTTTCTCTCTCTCAGGCCAAAGATCATGCAAGAATGGGCATCAAAGAAGTAAAGAGCCGACTTAAGCAAAAGGTATACAGCACTATTGGTTAATCTTTCTAGTTCTGTTCTTAGAACGGGCCTGTCCTCAAAATGTTTTTTTTTTTTTGTTTTTTTTTTTTTGCTGAAAATGTATGGTTATTCATTATCAATTTTCAGCAAAAGAATCAACAGAGACTACAAAAACATTTGAAATCTAAAATTGGAAATATCATGATTTTTAGTAGCCATTGGTTTCAGTGAATTAATTACATTAACGGGTAGGAGAATGGAGCACTATGACTGAGCGTTGATCCTTAAAAATCATAATGCAATAAACCTAATTGGTTGGATTTATTAGATTCCAGCCCCATCAGCACAGAGTAACACCCGAACAGCTTTTTACGACTCAATATTCAAGAGGTTTATTCCTCACATACATATACATACTTCCATACACATATACAGGGAAATGTCAGTGCAACGCACCCGGTAATTATGCACAGTGTGTTCTAGACTGAACACAAAAGCTACCTAATTTCTACTTGACTATCTAACTGAAACTACTAATAAAGAATAATATAAAATAAAAAACTCAAAAGTAATAAAGAGAGGGGGTACGAAATAGAAATAAAGGGAATAGACTTTGCTATATGGGATAGGCTATTATGTTTATACAGATATGCGCATTAAAAGTGGCATGTGAATTAAGTGAGGTAGTGTGTGTTGAGATATACAGTATACAACAGTACGGTGCAGCAATACAGTAACACAGAACAACAATACAGCACAGTATGCAGTTACCCAGAACAGTGATACAGTATGCACTACAGTAAGGCAGTGGGCCCTATGTGTGTGGCTCAGTCTGGACTTCTGGTGAGTTCAGCATTGACAGTTCTTATGGCTTGCGGGAAGAAACTCTGTCTCAGTCTCTCTGTTCTCGCTGTGTGACTGCGGAGGCGCTTGCCTGACTGCAGCAGCTGGAACAGTCCGTTGTTGGGGTGATGAGGATCCTTCATGATCCTACGGGCTCTGCTACTACACCTCCTGGTGTATAAGTCCTGCAGGGAGGGGAGGGTAGTTCCAGTGGTATGTTCAGCTGAACGCACCACCCTCTGCAGGGCCCGCCTGTCCTGAGCAGTACAGCTCCCAAACCAGGCAGTGATGTTGCCTGTCAGGATGCTCTCCACTGCCCCAGAGTAGAAGGACTTGAGGATCCTCACGAGACCCTAAATTTCTTCAGCTGCCTGAGGTGGTAAAGATGCTGCCTCGCCTTTCTCACTAGAGTGTCTGTTTGTAAAGTCCATGTTAAGTCCTCCATGATATGGACACCCAGGTACTTGAACCTGCTCACCCTGTCGACAAAAGTCCCATTAATCACTAGCAGTGCATGCGTCCTCAGTTGTTATCCTCTCCTAAAGTCCACAATCATCTCCTTAGTTTTGCTGATGTACAGGAGGAGGCTGTTGTCCTGGCCCCAGAGTGACAGGTCAGCCACCTCCTTGCAGTAGGCCTTCTCATCGCCGTCGTTGATCAGGCCCATTCCGACGCTGTCGTCAGCAAACTTGATGATGGTGTTGGAGCTGGACCTGGCCACACAGTCATGTATGTACAGGGAGTACAGTAGGGGGCTGAGGATGCAGCCCCGGGGGATCCTGTGTTCAGAGTGAGGGAGCTGGACATGTGCCTCCCCACCCTAACCACCTGGGGCCGGGCTGTAAGGAAGTCCAGGATCCAGGCACACAGCGGAGTGTTCAGTCCTAGCTCCCGCATCTTGACAGCCAGTCCGGTGGGGACAATGGTGTTGAAAGCTGAACTATAATTGATGAACAGCATTCTCACATAGGCCCCCTTCCAGCCATCAAGGTGTGTGAGCGTGGTGTGCAGTACCTGGGAGACTGCGTCATCCGTTGATCAAGAGAGAAAAGTTACTCAACAGTAAAATTAACCTCTAACATTTGTAGGCTTACTTTCCTTACTTCTACCGTACATGAATCTGGCCCTGGCCTGTCTGCCTTCTGGATTTTGGCCTTTCTTTGGTACTCTCAACTTATCTACCTTCAATCATGCTTAGTCTTCTCTCTCTGTTTTCCAGTGCCCACATCAACCACCAACCTCCATGTGTTCTTTCTCTAGGAGCAGACAGAAAATGGCTACTCCACAACTGGGACAGCAGTTATTGACGAGGACAACACAGAAGAGGTTCTGTCTTCCACCAGTACAGTCAGAAAAGAGGGATCCTCACAGACCTTGGACGGACACAGGCCAGTTACTATGCACTTTGGACAGGTAAGCAAACAAAACAAGGGGGGACTTTTGGAGGGAACTGTATATGTGACATGATTGAATAGTGTATATTTGCGAAGGCAAATTTTTTATAATTTTTTTTACTACTTCAAAATACAGCTGGACTCATCATTATAATGTAATTAGTCACGGCCACTCTAAAAACATGGTGAATGGACAGTGAATGGCAAGTAGAAGAAAAAGAAGAGATGCAGCAGTCATTTAGAAAAAGACAGTGTGTTTTTATTTGGGGTCTAGATTCATTCTGTTAGTTTCCTACTCGTAAAAAAGGAAAAAACAAACATAACAAAGAGGTCACACTGTGCCCAGTCGCTCGCAGTCGTTTAGATTTACATTGATTTGTTTTCCTTTGTTTCCTACCTGACGACACAAAACAAGACGTGCTGTTTCATGCAGGTCTCTCCGTCCTCTTTAACGTCACCACCGTCTCTGTTGGTATGGGACTTTATTTAGTAAAAACTGGATTTTTTTTTTTTTTTTTTGTGTATGGGACCATGTCTGTTTGGAGAGAAAGCCGGACAGATTTACTTTGTAAATGCATTTTGCTTGCTTGCTTTGCTTCTATTGTTACTATTTGATGGCCTTCTTTTAATGTAAAGCCTATGAACATGGCATGTATGAAAGGTTCTATACAAATAAAGGTTGTTGTTATTATTTATAATAATAATAATGGAGAAAAAAAATGTAACCCCATAGATGCTCTTAAAGAGAATTAAACATTGTATTACACAAAACTACATAAGCAATGTAGGAGCTGAACTGTAGTATTTTACACTAGAAGTGCAGGCATTCTTTAACACTGATTAGAACATGACGGGGCATCTGCCTCCTTTTTTTTTTTATTTTTTTTAAATAACTTTTTTTATGGTCATTTATCATTTTTTTTCTAAGTGCGCTATTAAACTTCCAACCATGTAAGGCATTTGCAATATGTGTTTTTTAGGAAAAGTCAAGGCAGGATGAAAATAGGGCTCATATTCTTGTTAAGATATTACCGCGTAACTGCATAACATTAACTTATATAAATATATATAACTTATATATTTCTCAAACCTTTTTGAATCAATTACTTATCATCATTTTCTCCCCCCAACAATAGGCTCGGCCGACCTTGCTCATGAAGAGACCTTGCAGCAGCATGGGCCTAGAAAGCAGTCCTGACCAGTAAGAGCCCCTTAATCCATTAATTACTATTTTATTTGCATCAATTCACACTTTATAATGACTATACTCGGGAAATAAGTTGGTTTTGTGAGTTTGCTGAAGATGTTTTGTATTTGATATATACAAATGATTTACTGAGATCTCATGAATCACTTTCTATTTTATTTTATGCTTATTTACCTTGATGATGATGAGATTTACCTATGACGATAACTTTTAGGATTAATGTCACAAATAATAATACAAACCGTTTCATTGTCTATTTGTGCTTTTTATGCCACTGTTGTAGTATAAGCCGATGATACTGTGACGAGTGAAACAACGCAAAAAATAAGCATTTATAGAGGATTATGGTCATCATAAAATGTGTTTTTACCCAATCCTTAAGTTTTATTTCTTTATCAGCAAGTTTAAATAGTTTTATCAATTGTGCACTATTAAACAATTATTTACTATTATTATTTCAAATTCTCGTCGTCGTCGTGTGTGTGTGTTTGAAGACCGCTATAAGCCTGAGGGGGGGGTGTGTGTGTGTGTGTGTGTGTGTGTGTGTGTGTGTGTGTGTGTGTGTGTGTGTGTGTGTGTGTGTGTGTGTGTGTGTGAGTGTGAGTGTGAGTGTGTGTGTGTGTGTGTGTGAGTTTGAAGACCGCTATAAGCCTGAGATGGAGGTGTGTGTGTGTGTGTGTGTGTGTGTGTGTGTGTGGATATATATACACACACACACACACACACACACACACACACACACACACACACACACACACACACACACACACACACCTCCATCTCAGGCTTATAGCGGTCTTCAAACACTGCCAGGGACCCAGAGCCTTCAGGGATAAACAGGGTGTGTGTGTGTGTGTCTGTGTGGAGAGAGATAGATAGATAGATAGATAGATAGATATATATATATATATATATATATATATATATATATATATATATATATATATATATATATATATATATATATATATATATATATATATATATATATATATATATATATATATATATATATGTCCTTATTAGTTTTTCTTCTATGACTAATTTCCTACCTTCCTTATCGGTCTTCCTCCTCTTATTTGTATGTTTTCCAACTCCATTAAAAAGCTAACCTATCGTCTGGATTCCCTTTTCAATCTTTCCTTCTTTCCACCTTAGCTATATCCGTCCTACGCGTCACTACACCGTCTTTTTGTCCGAGGATTCCTCCGGGGATGAGCTTCAGCACGACGACGACTCGAGCTCTGGCTTCCCCGACGGCTTTCTCTTCTCGGTCCCTTTCGAATGGTCACCACTGTATGCACTTCTCTGACTAGATTTACGTTATTGTCATAATCGGGTGGATTGAGTGCATGTATCTGTGTGTGTTTTGGGGCAAACCTACGAAAGTCGTCTACAGCCCAAATACTGTCCCCCGACAGACCGCAGCCTTACCGCTCCCTGAAGGAGGTGGACTTGACAGACGTCGAGGATCCTGGCTTTGGAGCCGAGCGGCACACAGCCCCGTCCAGCCCCGTCGCCGAGAAGTTCTCCAATGTCACTTTGCTGGGGGACATCTTCAGCTGCCAGGAAGAGCCGGAGACGCAGCCAATCAGCCTAGCGAAAAGTCTGGAAGACCTCAGGACTTCCAAAGACTCGGACGAGATACAAACAAAGTTCAGCTATCAGGTAAGAGGTTTAAATCCAGAATATGTGCACTCAAGATGTAAATGACCCAAAATGGCATGAGTTTATTCTTGTAGTAGATGATGTCCCGTCATTCAAAGTGGCATCCAGAAATAAAACAATACATCCGTAGCTACTCCCGGCTGTCCATGCAGCCACACCGAAACAGACATCATGAAATGTCCTACATACTTCAAAATCCTAAATTGCTCTTTTGAAATTCTGAAAAAGCTTCTTCTCTTCATAGCGCATGGACCTAAGTGTCAGTGAGCGCACTCGCACCCTCCCAGGCCTCAAGCTCTCCAACCCCTACAACAAGATGTGGAGCGTGAGGGGGGACGACATAGCTCCGCCGCTCTCTGCACTTCCAGCCTGCGACAGACCTGCGCAGCACGACCCGGAGCAGACCTTCCTGGAGAGCTTCGGCCTGGGTCCCGACGCGACCAGCCAGGGAAATATCACCATCCCTCGCCCGCACGGGAGGAAGACTCCCGAACCTGGCAAGGTCTTAGCCCCACCCTCTGTTCAACCTCGTTCTCAAACTGTCGAATGTGGCAATGGGAGGACTAGAAGCGGCCGGCAGGAATTTAGGCATGCCCTCGGGATGACGACCGACGGAGACCTGCTACACATCGCCAATGAAACAGAGGACAAAATTGATCTGCTGAGTCTTCTCGACCCCCTTAGCAGCTCATTGCTACTGACCGACGTTATTCCAGTTGGTGTAGAGGAAGATTCCCGGGCTCAATTGTCCTCTGGCAAACCCCTAATTCCACCTAGGCCCTACCCCCAGGATCTGCCACACATCTCACTGAACCCTTTCACGCAGTCTCTCCGTTACGCCTCCCCTCAGACGCGGTACTCGCCGGCAGTCCAAGGGAATCCTTTTGGCTTGGTGTACGGGCCCCCCACCAGACCCTATATCCACACCCCACCGCACCCACACCCAGTCTCCACACTGCCGGCGTTCTATAGACAACAGTCCCCGAGGGGCTCCGCCCTTTCGCCCGGCCTCGGACCCCCCCCGCCGGCCTTTCCCCCCACGGTCACCCTGCCACACTCCTCTTCCAGCAGCTATGCCCTTTCCAGCCTGGTGAACTTGCCCTCCGCCAAAAACACTCAGGGCCAGAATACGACAGAGAAGCCCCTCGGCGATCAGGACTACAAAGAGCCTCGAGATCCCTTCGGGGACCTGCTGACCATAGGCAAGCCAGTCATCAAGAAGAAGGTAGAGGACCTTCGGAGAAGATGGGAGACTTTCGACTAAGTAAGCTGTGAATACACTCTGTGGTGCATGCGCTGTTACCACTGTTGATGTTGCCCATCGGCGACAAAACAAGTATTTGTGACTCACTGAGAATCTCGGTCCCATGTTTTCTCTGCCGACCAGACTTTAGTATCCACACGTTTCACTGTCCGTCAATTGCAAGCGCCAATATTTGCACTCAATGTTTGAAGTGATCAATGCCTTTACTACCATTATGTAGTCACTAGCTTAATGCGTACTGTATATATGTAACTTTTAAAATACCGGAGTACTACTTTTTTTTTTACTGTGGAAGAGGTGAGAGGCTACATTCTAGTAGGGCGGAAATGTGACTATCACAAAGATGATTACCGTATTTCCTCAAATAGTGACCGGAGCTTTTATTTACCTGAACTGCAGCGGGTGCCACGCGTTTATTGGAAGCAAGCTTATATTAGAGGCAGGCTTTTATATCTAAAAGCAAACCAAAACTCTCTCTTTGAATTTTGAATTAAACTCCCGTCTGGGTGCCATGCTCAAAATAAATACATCTAAAATAAAAACACTCTGTTTTTATTTTAAGAGATCTCTTAAATTGTCATTACTGTCAGCACTGGCTTTGTTTTGTTTGTTCGGAGACATGGGAACAGCCGGGGCGCACTGTGGACCAGAGATCGCTCGCTCACCTTTACGCAATCCACTGTCTTGATCCAAGGTGGGTTCTTAGTTGGGTTTAAAATGTTTGTCTAATACAATTAGAAACAAAGGAAAACAAATACATCTGAAATAAAAACACAGGAAAACCAACACTGCACGCACGCTGCACCACTGTCTGGAGGAGGAAAAAAAAAGACTCTACTCCAATTCTGAGTTAAGTTTACATTTAACACAATGAGTAATGCAGTACAACAAAGTGTTGAAATAAACATTATATTGTTCAATTTATCAATTTAAAGCAGTAAAAATTAAAAGTACATTATGCTTAAAAGGCATGCACAGTTTATAACAGGCCCTCGGAGTTTATCTATCCTTGGTTTTTACCCCGGTCTGTATTTGAGGCAGGCCTTTGTTTGTGTCGACCATGTCCCCGGCATTTATTAGTGCCCCAGTTTTTATTTGTGTAAATCTGAGGAATTAAGATTTGAGGAAATACGGTCATTATTAAAAAAAAATAAATTAAAAAAAAAAAAAAATAAATAAAAAAAAATTCCAGTCAGAAGAAGGGTTATTGCATCACACCTTAACGTCTCATTATATTAACATAGTTTACTGCGCAGTTCTCTTTCGTTGGAGCATCAAGTTTAAAAGCAGAAAAAAAAATATTTACGGGATAAGTGAAATTAAATGTGCAATGGAAATCTTTGGACTTGAAGAAACAGCAACAATATACACACTGCTGCAGATTCTGCCTAAATGATTACCTGGGTAGTTTTGATCATTCACATTTCTGTTGAATATGAGCACTTAAAATCAGATGTTAGTGTGTGATACAGATCCCCTATCATTGCCAATTGTAATATTGAAAAGGTATAACATATCTTTATCTTTCATCCTCTGTTGTTCATTGCCTTCCTTTTATTTGATTTCTTCTGTGTCTTAGGCAGTCACTATCTACTGGCACGCCGGTCGCTTGCTATGTGTGCTGGTAACGTGCAAATCGCGACAACGGCAATGTTGACTTTTGGGAATTTTTGACTTTGAAACAGGTTCTCCTACAGACTGCCGCGCCAATGCACCCCCCCACCCCCCCCCAAAGAAAGATGCTATTTATGTTGCGGATTTGTAGGTAATCTCGGGTGAAGCACTTTTTTAGGGGGGCTTGTATGACTGCTGTTTTTTGTTTTGTGTACAAAGTGGACCTTATGTATGGTGTATGACTGATTAAAAACTGAGAATAAGTAGTCTTGCAACTACTACTTTTTAAATAATATTTTAACATAACAGATAATTGTTGTTATTGTTATTATTAAGTTATTACTATTAATTTACATTAATAATTACATTTTAATAATTGATTATTATTAATAATGTATTATGAATGTATTGTTAATAATCTATTGTTAATAATGTATGTGGCCGTTTCGCCTACCACACGCCACACAAGTGGTGTTGTTAGGGACCTCCAGCACAGAGATACAGACGATGGGGTTTCAGACACACAATTTATTGTAGAGAGTTGGCTCGGTGGAATAAGCCCAGGAGCAGATGGACTCGTGTCATGCAAGGGCTCCTACCCTGAGTGTGTGGGGATGGTGGTTTTTCCTGTTGCTTATTAGACCAACCAACGAGCAACAGGTATGCAGCCACTCTGATCCTGGGCCCCAATTACCTGGCACTGGACACTGGACAGGTATGGCTGCTCAAACCACACCATCCCCACACCACAATGTATTATTAATGAGAATCAATAATATTCCTAATAATAATAATATTCCTAACCATGATAATCTTTTTTTTTTTTTTTTTTTTTGTACTGTTTTAGATCATTAGAGGTCCAGCCCCCAATTAACATTTTTTTTTTTGAATCATCACCGCAACACACACGTATGCGCAAATAACAGCTCCCACAGGTCACATGATAGCATTGCAGTCTAGTGATTGGTCAACAACCGGGTCCTCACCAAGATGGCGGCATGTGCAGATGTAGCTGACATCAGAACTCTATAGATGTCGTGGATCCGACGAACGCATAGACAATCTGAACAAGATGTGTATTCGGGGCAGTTCCAACGTGGCGTCGTTCAAGTTTCATCCAGATCAGTTCATTATTGTGGAAGAAGTTTGTGATCAGCAATCACAACCTCACCAAGATGGCGCCAAGCACAGCGCGCATGCACAAGTTGAGGGAGTACACAGATCACGTGATGCACTGCAGTCTAGGGACACAGATATAGTCGTGGAATATAAGATACTATACCATAAGATACTAACTCTTAACCATACGAAGTTAAAAGTGACAGGTATTATTTTATTACTATAAAACGTTATAATGTCTGAATTTTTTTTTTGTTTAAGTATTACCAGAAGACAATTGAATTAAAGTGCAGCGTATTAAACGTCATAAATATATACACTTCTGAGGACAACTGACTAGCACCAGAGTAACCGCTACCAAGTAAAAACCCAATAACATAACTGTCAGAATTGATAGACATTCGATATAGACGCACAAGGAGACCCTGCACAACTGAGGCCCACACACACACACACAACCAGCTAACACAAGACGCAGCTGCAGAACCTGGGGCACGGACACCAGGTCCCGCGCCGTCAGCCCCCCCGAATCGCCCACCCAGCAGGTGAGCTAGCGGGGCTGCCAGATACTGAATGTGGGCCCTCCACAACCCGGGGCAATTGCCGCAGAGAAGCCACGCAGCGGGAGCAGAGACCGAACAGCCGCCTCCTGCACCCCAACCCACACCCCCGACAGCAAGCGGCCTCCTAGGGGTCCCGGAGGGCACCCGGAAGCGCGTTCCACAGCTCCACCGGGTCGCAGCATGCCAGAAACCACCCGGCACCAAGCACAAGCCACCAGGACTCGAACCCAGCTGGCAGGGGGCCCACCTGTTCGCCCCCTGGCCAACTCACCCCACACCAGCCCCCCAGCTCCCCGCCACCCCAGAAAACCCCAGTGCTCAATGTGTGCTGTTGGTAATTGCAGTTAAATTTGCAGGCTGTGGGGGTACGAGTCCTCCAAGCAAGTGGAACACTTGCACCCCTCCTGTCCTGAAGACCCTGGTCTGGTGGAGTGTTGTTTGGAGAAAGATTTATGTTATATGTATATGTGTTCTAAGCTAATATGGGAGGTATTAAAATTTCAGGACGGACGAGGAGGATGTCGGGCAGCCACTGTCCTCTTTAAAAAAAAAAAAAAAAAAGACCAATATCAATTAAAATTCTAGTGAAAACTCTACCTTCATGAAAGGGGCATAATATTACCACCACCTCTGAATATAATGCAGCTCCGTAATACACCACCGTCAACTGTACCCTCAATGCTAAAACCTATCAAGGCATTAACACCTCTTCTAGTACAACAAACCCTTACACAGACACCATAATATTACATTTATAACTCAACTGCTGTATTGGATTACATTGGCTTGTACAGGTGTACCTAATAAAGTGCACACTACGTGTACATTAGAGAACAGATTTTGTATCAAAAACCAACACCACAGAAAAACAACTACATAACTAACATATCAATTACACAAAAACGTATACTGATAATGCACTAAACTTTGTGTTTATTTCTACTTTATCTTTACTTTACAAGCTCAAACTCAGTCATATGAAGTGCTGCTAACGCCCTACTCCATTGTGGAAAAGACTGAATTGCCCTTCAAACCAACAGCGTCAACTTCCATAACTACAAATGACATTGACATTCGTTTCCACCCTCCCAGCACAAACAACTGTTACAACCATATTGTCAACCAATGACTTCTGCATACTTTTCCATTTCAACATTACATTGCAATACTCATAATTGAGTACTACTAGAAAGAAAAGAAGAAACAGTCTTTATTCGTCACTTACTACTGTCATTACACACTACAAACACTATTACTGTCTTTTTCAGATGGTGACTTCAAAGTCATACTGATGGCCACAGTAACCAAAATGGTAACAGTTCATGGAAAGGACATCAAACTGCAAGAATGCACCATCGCTGACAAACACCATGACAACAAAACTCAGTCTCTAGGGAAACCAGGTTAAATTAGTAAAGGACGGCTAGTCAAGTGAAGTCACACTTTATAAAGCGCAATTCATACCAGGGCAACACAATGCGCTTTACAAAGAAATATAAAAAAGAAAGAGAGAACGTAGTAGTCAGCTGGTCATTAGAAAAGAATGCCCCCTGAAACAACAGCAACAACAAAAGTAGCAGCAACAACAACAAAGACAACAATAACAACAATAAAAGCAACTCCAACCACAGAAGCAACAACAGCACCTGCAGCAGCAACATAAGCAGCAGCAGCCGCAGAAACACCAGCAGCAACAACAGCAAAACAACAGCCAAAAACAACAACAGCAACACACACGCAAAGACGTCACCGGAACCGGAAGTGGTAGCTCTCACCGGAACTGGACCGGTCCTACTCAATAAACATCCTAAAAAACAGGCGCCGGGGTAACACTATGTAGCTTACATGTATGAAGAACACAGAAATTCTATTCATGTGAGACGTGTCCATCCCAGATACTGTCGCTGACATAACCCTTCCAGAGGGGGGGGGGGCGGTTGGAAGCAGTCGTTGAAATAACATTTGCCGCTTTAACAGACAACCATATATGCCTGTTGTGTGGAGGAAAACAAAACACCTTCGACATTAGCGCCCAATTCCGCCGCTGTCAAAGCTGTGAGGGTCACCATCAGCTACATACCAGACAAACATCAGTAGCACTGGAAAACTCAGCATTGACCCAATGCTTACTGTAACAGTAATAATTCCTATGTCTGGTCTGCATAAAAAATGAGAGAAGTAAAGCTCACCGCTTTACTACGTGACGCCAATACCATAAAGGACCATTTCCGCCACGGTGGCTATTTCCAACGTCACCTACACTGAGACCAATTTTGGTCACTAACATTACCAAACCAATAACATAGATGACACAGCAACGGCAAGTACCCACATGACGGCAAAAGAGTGGCTGTTTCTTCACATTACGTAACGATGGCTTCATTTGTGTTTCACACCAAGTCTTATGTGTCGCACCACATTTACACACGTTGCTATATCTTGGCCTTCTCTTGTTCTGTCCAACTACTGTTCAATAAAACATTTCTGTTGCACTTGTAACGCTTTTCCCTCCACTTGGACTTCTCTCCTACCCTTTCACCATGAATCCTACTACAAATACGGTGCACAGTACAGTACAAATTATGACAGTGATTTAACTGCCGTTGTATTTTGTAGAACTCATTCTGGTGCGCGTCAGTTGTCCTTAGAAGCGTATGTATTTATGACGTTCAATATGTTGCAATGATTATAAGATAAACTCTTACCCATGCGCAATTACAAAGTAACAGGTATTATTTAACAACTATTAACCTTTTTTTTGTTTTAGACAATATATATGTTATAGTATAACCAGAAGACAGTTGGATTAAACGAAGATCGGAACACATGAACCTCTGCAGTCACAAAACACACCGGAACACAGCGAAAGCTCACTCCCCCATTAAACTTTAACGAAGGGTCCCCTGGACCCCGAGTATTGCTGCCTGCAGCTCAATTTTAAATTGTTATGTTAGTAGTCCATACCAAGTAACCCTCCCCCCCTCCCTTTATAGGGGAGCTGTTTTTTCCTGCTCTTTAAACCGATATGCAGTTAATAAACATAGAGTATGTCTTGGCCCTGGTAAAAGTACATACCTGAATTTTCTAGACTGTTCATACAAGGCTAGAAATCAAACTTTAAATTCATTTTTTGAGCAGCACTTACGGGGCTACCCATGGCATTTCATAATTAACGTCTCCGGGGCCGGCCCCAGGAGGACCAGAGCAGCCGGAGGTATGATATCGCTTTCTCAGGCGACATAGGCGACATGATGGGAACACCCTGGCATCCCCCAGGAAGAGATAACTGATGGAGAGGAAGTTGCCAGGGAGAGGGAAAAGTGGTAAGAAAAGGGTAAATCCAATTTTATTTTGAATATAGTGATAAGGGACAATAGTGGGCAAAGGGGACAATTTTCTCCCTTACTCAAGAGTATACTATAATCAAAATGAGCCTTTGATGACCTCAAAACTGCAAGAAATGTTATTTTCTTGAGACATTAGTGCTAACATTTATACAGACACATACAGTCTTGAGGCAAACCCAGTGATCAGTTTTTTATTTTTATTTTTTTTATATACATTTGTCTCACAACATTCTGCTAACATGAAATGTATCTACCTTTCCATATCTCTATATTCATCAAGACAGATATTGTATATCATTCTCAATTGTTTCACTACCTTTCAAATGTGTTGATTGTTTTACAATGCTATTAACAAAATGACCTTAAATGATTTCCTTAATTGGATGTGATTGTATTTGTTTCTTTGAGTCAGCATAAGGATGAACTTAAAAAAACAACAACCACCTTTATTTCAACAGTTTACATCTTTAATAAACTTACTTGTGCGATAATATTTTTGGGGGACTTGAAATACTTGTGACTCACAGAGGACAAACCCATGTTTATGCCATGATACACAACTTTCAAGTTTTATTTACAGGGATTTTATTCATTTTATTTATTTGTAACAAGTGGATTCTTGTCCCATTTTGTCCCAGTGCACTTCCTAAAATCTGGGGGAGGAATTCGCAAAACGATTGCGCGGCTTTTGCGACCGCTAAACTTGCACAAATAAGACAAAAAGAAGCCGTGTAATTCTCAAAGCACCCGCAAAGGGTGAAACGCACCCCGGACGGTTGAAATTTGAGTCAATTATGAATGTTATAATGTAATTTGAGCTGACTTTCGCTTCGATATTCTCAAAAACTGTACAGTACAATAACTTACAAACGAAACTTACGTACATACTCTTACATACTCTTAAGGATTCCTTTTTTATGATAGTTGAAAGATGAGGCAGTTATGACTGGTTATATAATTGACTTGCAAGCTGACTTTCCCTTTAATTTTCTCATATGAAAACGGTTTATTATCAAATTAGGACTTATTTGGTGGCGTCACATTCAACACAAATTCTTTACACCATGATGTGTAATATAACGAGAAATGATCGCTTTAATGCGAGTCTTTCGTCCTCTTTGGCCGCTCCAAGCACCGGTACCGTAACAACACGGATAAGACGCATCAAAAATCCAAGCGGTGGCTGGCTTGACTGGGTTTTCGGGTGACTGCTCACTTGACCGCAGTGCACTGCCAAGCAAATAGCGTCTCGGTGATCCGGTGCTATTTGCACATATTTCAATCAGGTATTATGTATACATTTGGCGCAAAATTGGCCCCTTTCTATGCAAATGCAATTATGCATTTGCATAGAAGATAATCTAATTTGCATAGAAAGTAATAATACAATTTGCATCAAAAGTAATAATTTGCAATTATGCAAAAAAAGTCCAAAATTCACAAACGCCAGCGCTAATAGACACACGCAGTTAGAGTGAAATTATTAGCCTCCTCAGAGTGGTGTAAACTGTAGCGTATTTTCCTTTTGTCTTCTGCTTCCAATCATGCCATCTTCTTTTACAGTCGGAAGGTGTGAGGTTTGAAAACAGCACTGACAGACTGGGATATTCAATTACCCGGTTTGTGCAGGACTGTCCCGGTTTCGAGTTGTGTGTCCCGAGTCCCGACAAATATCTGTAACAAGTAAAATGTCCCATGTTTTCAGCATTCACTACCAAGTTGTCCCAGTTCTCACCACAATTTAAATAATAATAATATTATACTTGTTTTCAGCGCTTACATCAGCATTTATCAAGTTCTGTCCCAGTCATTATTACCCAACCTGATAAAAAACATAAACAATGCACCACGCATCTGAATTCAACACTGATTGCTCTGTATGTCAATCATGTGTCGTTGTCAAGGCTGTTGCTGTTTCCCTGCCTATGGCGCTTGTGGCTCCGTCTGAATCTGTCAAAAACATTGGTCTAATCTGTCACTTCACCACCTGGAACGGATGCCCATGTGGAACGGATATTTTCCATCATGAATAACAGCTGGAAGGGGACTGGACAGACAACTCTGAAAGCCCTTCTCATTACACGGGAAGCTTTGACGAGAGCTGCGCCGAGTTCCACGGAAAGCTCCTGGGAAACGGAAGCCTCCGTGAGACGATCCACTCTTCAAACAAGTATTCTTCTTAAAGGCTTTCTTCTTTCTTTAAAGGCTCTTTCTTGGTTTGTTATTAACGAGGTGCAGTCGTGGTTAGGTATCTGACAATCAATAAATATGCTGTTACACCAGTGCAATCCTCGTGTTTTGGGTTTAGCAGTGTAATTGTACAGTTTTCAAATAAACCAAAATGTTTTTGGAGACAAAAATGTCATTTTTCATTTGCTGAGGTGGTGTCCATGGTGTTGAAAGGTGCAGTCACTCGGTGTGCTCATCGCTGAAATAATTGTCCCCCATCTCGTTGAAAACGCCTACCGTGCCTGAATAAGCGCATACTGTACATGTGCGGTACATAAGGGTCCCGGTTTGCGGGTTTTAAAATATGCTCACCCTATATTAAATCCTAAATAGGGTTTCTCTCTGTCCTGTTTAAATACGTTTTGAGGAGTGCCTCTGCACCTCGTCGCTCAGGACTTGTAGCTTGCGCTCTGAAAATGTCATTTTTCTCCTTCTCTCGGCCGTGGTCCTGCCTACTGTGTTCTTGGCGCAAAGCCATCATTTATACTTAACCGCATGGATAATTGCGATCAGACAAGGCTAAATTGCACTCAGCTGCAAATCTTTATGGCTGTGTTTGTGCTGTGATATCGTTAGCACAATACCTTTTGTCAATCGAACCTTGAACCGGGCAGATAGCGTTTGCAAGCAATGCGAAATTCATGGCACTACAGGTATCAGCAGCTGCAATCCATCCTTTGTAAATTCGCCCCCGAGTGTTCTGAAAAAAATGTAATTGAATGTTATGCACCTTTTAACCAGTAGAGGCCGGAACACGCAAATATAATTTCAATATTTTCAATTAAAAAGCTACCTGCAATCAAATAGTGGCACAGAAAATCAATCCTGCATTTCAAATGTTCAAATGGGACAAAAAGTCAACTTGTAGAAACTTTTTTTTTGTACTGTACATAAAACACAGTACGTACAAATGGAGCGATCATTAAAAAATATAAATAACAAACTGGTTACGTATCATGGCACAAATGTGGCACCCCCCCCGTAAATATTAATTCTGGCTTCTTTAAACTGCAAAAGTTGCATTGAAATAGTAACTATTTAAATTGTGCCGTTGTCTTCACATAGGATACTGTACGGATACTGTCAGATAGTTTTGTTGTTTCCAACCTCTCTTTCTTTCTTTTTTCCATCTCAAATTTTTTCCTTATTTTGAAGATCTACTTCCAGTTAACAAAATTGATCAATGAGTAAAAAAAAAAACAAAAAACATTTTCGTGCATCAAGACTTTTAAATGTCTTGGGTGCCTTATGAACATTTTCCATCATATTTCCCATGACCCCCAGGGGTGCTTTGAGAATTGTTTCCTTAGAAATTCAAATTGCCTTTCCTCAAAAACATAACCCTCAAATCTTCAATATAGGAAGATACAGAGGGTGTAGGTAGAATAGAATTCTACAGTATGTGTATATATATATATATATATATATATATATATATATATATATATATATATATATATATAAATAGCTTATAAACTATTTTAAATATAGTATATGAAAATATATATATACTATATATAAACTATAAAAATGTATATATACTGTATATAAACTATAAAAATACATATATATACAGCACACATTTATAAAAATATATATACAGTATACTGTATATATAAACTGTTAAAAACATCTATCAACTATGTATGTGTACTGTATATAAACTATAAAATTAGTTGTATATCTACATTTTGAATAGTTTATGTAAATATACAGTATAAACTCTTAAAACATCTATATTAACTATATATATATATATATATATATATATATATACACACACACACACACACACACACACACACACACACACACACACACACACACACACCGATCAGCCACAACATTAAAACCACCGACAGGTGAAGTGAATAACATTGTTCCTCTCGTTCCAATGTCACCTGTCCAGGGGTGGGATATACTAGGCAGGAAGTGAACAGTCAGTTCTTGAAGGTGATGTGTTGGAAGCAGGAAAAATGGACAAGTGTAAGGATCTGAGCGACTTTGACAAGGACCAAATTGTGATGGCTAGACGACTGGGTCAGAGCATCTCCAAAATGACAGGGCTTGTGGGGTATTCCCAGTATGCAGTGGTTAGTACCTACCAAAAGTGGTCCAAGGAAGGACAACCTGTGAACCGGTTGATGCATGTGGGGAGCAAAGTCTAACCCGCCTGGTCCGATTCCACTGAAGAGCTACTGTAGCACAAATTGCTGAAAAAAGTTAACTGGCTATGATAGTAAGGTGTCAGAACACACAGTGCAGTTTCAGCTCGCTACTTATGGGGCTGTGTAGCTGCAGACCGGTAAGAGTACCCATGCCAACCCCAGTCCACCACTGAGAACTTCTATAGTAAACGTCAGAACTGGACCATGGTGCAATGGAAGAAGGTGACCTGGTCTGATGAATCAAGTTTTCTTTTACATCATGTGGATGGAAAGTGTGTGTGCGTTGTTTACCTGGGGAAAAGATGGCACCAGGATGTACTATGGGAAGAAGGCAAGCCGGTGGAGGTAGTTTGATGCTCTGGGAGATGTTCTGCTGGGAAACCTTGGGTCCTGGCATTCATGTGGATGTTACTTTGACATGTACCACCAACCTAAACATTGTTGCAGACCAAGTAAACTCCATGGCAACGGTATTCCTTGATGGCTGTGGCCTCTTCCAGCAGGATATTCCGGCCTGCCACAGTTCAAAAAAGGTTCAGGAATTGTTTGAGGAACATGACAAAGAGTTCAAGGTGTTGACTCGGCCTCCAAATTCCCCAGATCTCAATCCGATTGAGCATCTATGGGATGTGCTGGAACAACAAGCCTGATACATGGGGGCTCCACCTCACAACTTACAGGACTTAAAGGATCTGCTGCTAACGTCTTGGTGCCAGATACCACAGGACACCTTCACAGGTCTTGTGGAGTCCATGCCTCGACGGATCAGAGCTGTTTTGGCAGCACAAGGGAGAGCTACACAATATAAGGCAGATGGTTTTAATGTTGTGGCTGATCGGTATATATATAAAATTGAAAGTCCTACAGCAAAAGTCATCCTCACCAGGAGGGAGCAGTATTCCACAATGCCCAGACAACGGAACCACTACATAGACACACACACACACACACACACACACACACACACACACACACACACACACACACACACACACACACACACACACACACACACACACACACACACACACACACACACACACACACACACACGTTTTCTGCAAATATCCGCAAACTAAAAAGTAGAAAGCCTTTTTTAAAGGTATCAAACTCGAAAAGCCGCCGTGACAAACTTCAGATTAAACGTTCCTCGGGGGGAACCTTCAGCATGCTGTCCATTTCCAGGCGTGCCCCGGCCAGCTCCTGGGCGCTGGGGTTGTACGCCCCCTCCGACTGCCGCTTCTTTCGGGCCGTCAGCACCATGACGGTAAAGCCCACTGTCAGCGTCAGCACGCAGAGGCAGACCAGCGGGATGGCCACCACCAGCCATGGAACACGCTCCCTCTGGGCTTGTTTCTGCAGGGGAGAAAGGAACAACGCTAAGTTAAGATAAGATAACGCTTTATTCAATTCAGGCAATACAGCTGCAAAAACAAACAGTGCTGTCCAGAAAGAGATACAAATTACAACATCTGATAAGAAATAACACATGTACACATCTATATACACAAAGCTAAGATGAGGTTTCACAGTGTTAAGCTGGAGAACTATGTTAATTAGTTAACATAAGGAGCAATATACAAACTAGTTAACATGAATTATCATTGTGCTAACTAGTAGCACTATGGTAACTAGATAACATGGAGTAGCACAATGATAACTATTAGCACTATACTAACTAGTTAACATGGAGTAGCACAATGATAACTATTAGCACTATACTAACTAGTTAACATGGAGTAGCACAATGATAACTATTAGCACTATACTAACTAGTTAACATGGAGTAGCACAATGATAACTAGTAGCACACTACCAATTAGTTAACATGGGGTAGCACAATGCTAACTAGTAGCCCTGTACTAGCTAGTTAACATGGAGTATCACAATGATAACTAGCAGAACTATACTTACTAGTTAACATGGCGTAGCACAATGCTAAGTAGTGGCACAATACTAACTAGTTAACATGGAGTAGCATAATGCTTACTAGCAGCACTATACTAACTAGTTAACATGAGGTAGCTCTATGCTAACAAGTACCATTATATTAACTAGTTAACATGGAGTAGCACTATACTTACTAGTTAACATTGAGTAGCACAATGATAACTAGTAGCACTATACTTACTAGTTAACATGAGGTAGTACTACGCAAACTAGTAGCACTATACTTGCTCGTTAACAAAAGGTAGTACAATGCAAACTAGTAGCACTATACTTACTAGTTAACATGAGGTAGTACTATGCAAACTACTAGCACTATACTTACTAGTTATCATGAGGTAGTACTATGCAAACTAGTAGCACTATACTTACTAGTTAACATGAGGTAGTACTATGCAAACTAGTAGCACCATATTTACTAGTTAACACGAGGGCGTTTTATGCAAACTAGTATCACTATACTTACTAGTTAACATGAGGTGGTACTATGCAAATTAGTAGTACTAAACTTACTAGTTAACATGAGGTGGTACTATGCAAATTAGTAGTACTATACTTACTAGTTAACATGAGGTGGTACTATGCAAATTAGTAGTACTATACTTACTAGTTAACATGAGGTAGTACTTTGCAAACTTGTAGCCCTATACTTACTAGTTAACATGAAGTAGTGTTGTGGTTAATTATTTACCCCCACATTACAAGAAACTGATTACATGCTATACTAAACCACTAATATAAACAGATTACATGCTATACTAAACTGTCAATATTCAAAGTACATGTATTAAAAACCTCTTTTATGTGTGTGGTTAAAGAACCAAAGAGATAAGGGAGTCATAAAAGATTAGCGGGGCTTGGTCTCCTATAGAGACATGGTCAGGACATGCTCGGGTAGAACACCAGTGGGAAATTGAAAGCAAGCCTATCCATGGCGCAGAGTTTCCAAGAACCATGGAGCGGAGCCTCTTCTGGGAAAGGGGAGGATGCATGGTGACGGGGCTGTGGTTGGCTCACATCCCGCAGGGAATGTGATTGGTTCTTTGGGAACCACCTTCAGGGGGAGAGGCTGCCTGGTAACAGGATTATGAGCTGTGATTGGCACACACCACAAAGAATGTGATTGGTTATTTGGAAGCTCCCCTTAAAAACAATAACACCCTGGTGACAAGACTGTAACTGGTTCCCGGCACTGAAAGAGGCAGGACATGTAATGGGAGGAGAGAACTTTGTGGGTATATAAGGAAGTCCAACGGATTTGTTTGTTCGTTGGACTCTGGAGTCCATCTCAATGTTTATTGCTGTACTTGACGCTCACATTGTGTAAATTAGTAACCCCACGTGAAAATAACCTATTACATGTTATACCAATTAGTAACCCCACATGAAAAGAACCTATTACATGTTATAAGACATGAAAAGAACCTATTACATGTTATACTAAACAACCGATACTCAAGATATATGTATCAAAAAAACCTCTTGTTTACGATAAAACCAAAATTAGTTGTATAAAAAAACCCTTTGGTAAAAACAGTCAGTTTCGCGAAGCCAACTCAAAGTTTACTGCTGTATTTGTCTTTCCGATACACAAACTTTTTCGTATCAGATTTTGTTTTGTTCCAGTGTTTTTTGTTTTGAAGCCAGAATAAGATATAGACGACGTCTAGTAATCTAGGCTTTTTCACGGGCCCAGGCCTGGACCTTTTTGTTCGCGAGAATTGACGAGCCGAGACAGGAGAGAACGACGACCAAGACAACCCAGAGACCTGGGAGAACCAGCCTGCACTTCAGAGACACTACAGGCCATAAAAATAAGGAAAGCAGAGCCTTTTTTCTGCAAATGTGTGTGTCTGAGTGCAGGACTCCACACAGGGAAAAAGTCTCTTCTCCAACAAACCTAAAATATTGACCTAGTTAAAAATAATGAGTGATCCTCTGTTGGATGTTGCTATAATCGGTTGGTGTGTAGTTTATCTTGTGTATGCTGAAGGATTGGTTTGGCTAACATTAACTGCCGCCAAACACGCAGAAGAACCATAGGGAAAAGGTGTAAAATTAGCACATCCATTGTCGCAGTTCCAGCACTGAGAGGAAAGTTTTTTGTTATTCAATTCCCGGGTCTAGTAAGAGACAATGAGGGGTATGTTATAATTACTTTCAGACTGAGCAGAGCCCGGATGTGGGTAAATGTACAGATTGTCTGGGGGGTTATCACAAAGTAATTATATACATCTTTCTAGTGTTGAGGAAGTATATCTAAAAAGGAACTAAGAGTTTATGGAGTTCAAGAGGAACTAAGTCGACACGACTACTGCGGATACCGCTCTCCGTCCTGTGTTGTCGCAGCCATAGGCTGTGGCATCCCAAGTGAAGGAGGGGACTGAATTGGCAAGGGAGTTTAAAGATTGCCTATGGGAAGGCAATCACGCGTGTTGCTAGAGAGCCTTTAAGGCGGCGACAATTGGCCAAGGAAGTGTATATACGTGCTTGTAAATATTGCTATTATAACCGTTAAATAAGCTGTGTGTCTGTAATTTAGCTAAAATATTATACATGAACCACCTGAAGTGAGGGGAGAGTCAGGAATAACACGCAGAGATAATTATAACAACCAACACAGGAGTGAAGGGACTCCTAGTGTTATTTGGATTAGCATTATTCACACTGTGGATCGTGGCACTGCATCTGTTATTGAGGGAAAAAAGGGGATAGTGGGCACCGTCCCAACCGAGATAGTTGGGAAAATTATCAATAAAAGGTCTGCATTAATGTGAAATTATTCCTTAATCAGAGTGGCTGTCTAAAATACAAGTTGAAAATAGTTAATGGACAAAGAACACTTTAGACTAAGAGAACTAAGACTAAAGACTAAAGACTGAAGACTAAGTTTTTGTACCAGAACACTATAACAGGGAGGGGGATTCAGAGACTCTCCCCCCTGCAACACTCCAATCCTCCCAATAAAGAAACGATATTCTCAAGATTATTGTTTGGTACATATGGTACATGTCAACGCCAAACTGCCGGTTGTCCCTGACCCTCACATGCTACTCTCTAACATTCCGCCTGGTACCAAATGGTACACAGTGATCGATCTATGCTTAGCCTTTTTCAGTGTTCCCGTAAATCCTGACTTACAGTATCTGTTTGCATTCACCTATCAGGGCCCCCAATACATATACGAGGTTACCACAAGGGTCTTAGACAGCCCAACAATCTTCAACAGGGTATTGGCCCAAGACTTACAGGACCTTCAGGTTTCCAGTACAGTTCTCCAATACGTTGACGATCTGCTGATTTGCAGTTCCACCAAAGAACAGTTTGAGAAAGACTTGGTTTGCGGTGCCCATAGCACTGGGAACTAGGGGCCAAAAAGTAAGAAAGTATAAGCTACAATTCTGTCAGCTTGGGGGGTTAACTTCTTGGGGAGGCAACTGCAAAGCGACAAGAGAGTAATTGCCCCATCACATATAGAATCAGTAGTTAACGCCCCAAAACTACAGACGGTGGGAGACATGCTCTCCTTCCTGGGCATGGCAGGATACAGTCGACCTTGGATTTGTGACTTTGCATTAAAAACAGCCCCACTACGCGTTTTAATTAGGACAAACGGGCAATAAAGCAGCCTTACAATGGACTGAGGAGACAGAGGGAGCCTTTGTGGCACTGAAATGTGACACGCAATCTGCCCCAGCGCTCGGCAACCTAGACTACGGTGGCGCAGTGCATTGCACTGCTGCCTCACAGCAAGAAGGTCCTGGGTTCGATTCCCGCCTGGGGCGCTGTTGGCACCGCGCTCCGGCGGGTTATCTCCCAAATAGGAGCCTTTCTGTGTGGAGTTTGCATGTTCTCCCCGTGCTCACATGGGGTTTCCTCCACCTACCATCAGTAAGGACCCCCACCAAAAACATGTACCCATCATCGTCTGACCAGCGATGGACACATATCACCTGGTCCCCGGGCGCGTCCACGTATGCTGCCCACTGCTCCTGGCTGTTCCCCTGGAGGGAGGACAAGCCAGGATGGGTCAAATGCAGAGGAACCATTTCACCGGCCACCATCAAAGCGTGTGTGTGTGTGTGTGTGCAAGCATGTGTTGTAGTGTGGTGTGTTGCGAGACTGTTTCTTCTTCTATTCTCAACCGTTTCACCTATATGTGGAAGAACATGCACGCTACGCATGCGCAGTGCTGATGCAAGACAGGCCGATAGGAAAACAACCACTAGCATACTGTAGCACTTAATTAGACAAGAAAATTCTGGTTCCACCTAAATATCTGCTGCCATGCAGAAGACTCAGAGAGAACATTTGCGGCTTATAGGAAAAGAGCGGCCACCTGGGTGATAGAAGGGGCAGGTGAAACCGCCCCGAAGGGACAGGCGGAACAGGAAGGGTCGGGTGTGACCATGGGGAAGATAACACCTCCCCGCAGGGAGAAAGACGTTCCAAGAGACTGGCTGCAAGCCGGAGAACCACGGGGCATCAGAGCGGAGACACCACAGGCAGCAGCCCAACAAACAGCAGCTCAGGGAAGTAGTGGGACCACTAGCAGTAGTGAAACCACAAGCCCACCACCTGGGATCCCAACAGCAGCGCCGAGCCACACACTCCCAACACCAACCACCTCTGCCACGTCAGCTCCAGACAGAGACCCCCCCAACACCTTGACCCTCACCAGGACGCCCTCACGCTCCGAGGACACCACCACATCCCACGCATGGCTGACTCCCCTCACCTCTACAACTCCAGTCCACATGGACTCCTCCCGCATCATCATCGACCAGAACAGCTGGATGCAACCCCTCAGTTGCAGCCCCACTACACCAGACTCTTCCGACACATCCAGCTCCTCGTCAGACGCAGCCACTCCAAACAACTCCCCACAGGAGGGCCCACAAACCACAGTGGACCCGTTTCTTTGCCCGACCTGCCACGGTGGCAGCTATGTCTTTGTCTGTTTTCCAGTCCCATCTGGCCAGGGTCCCACAAGCTACAGCCACCCGTCTATGTAAAATACAGGTCAGGAAACAACAGCGGATCCGGGCGCTAAGGGCCCGCCTCAGAGCTCGCCTTGATCAACTGGCATTTTACAAAGATCAAGTGGCCATACTCAATACCGCCAATGACAATCTGCACCAGCAGGTGACCACCCTCAATCAACAGCTGCGAAGGGGGCTTTGTGAACTTCATCACCAAAAGGCTACCGCAGATGAATGGTTTCTTATGTACCTGTTATATTAAGGTTGTTGTTGTGTGAACGTTGTTATTTGGTCATCTTTTTCTGTTTATACAACAGAAATGATGGTTTCGCATATTTTTATCCATCACAAATATTATATATTATATATATTATACAGAAGGTATTGGAGGCAGATGATCCACTGTGGCGATGCCTAATAAGCACAGCCGAAAGAAGAAGATATTATACATACATTTGTATATTCAGTTTTTTTCTGATAACCAAATATGACCTCCAATGTTTAAGCAAACCACACACCCATATTTCTCATATAATTCACTGATCCTCACACCTAACTTCCACCACCTATACCCTTATAGTATCCGTGTACTCACCACAGTTGTTGTGTTATGCATATATTTCTTATACTTACTACAGTTGTTGTGTTATGTTTGGTAAAAACAGCCGGTTTCGCAAAGCCAACTCAAAATTTACTGCTGTATTTAGCTTTCCGATAAACAATAAACTTTTTCGCATCAGATTTTGTTTTATTCCAGTATTTTTCTTTCCAAGTTTTGAAGCCAGAATAAGATAGAAACGTTGTCCAGAGATCCAGGCTTTTTCACAGGCCCAGGCCTGGACCTCTTTGTTCATGATAGGATACATAATAAACTTTTTTGCATGAGACTTGTTCTGTTCCAGTGTTTTTTCTTCCTTGTTTGTTGAGGCCAGAATAGATAGAAACGTCGTCCAGAGATCCAGTCTTCTCACGAACCCATGTCTGGACGTTTTAAGATTGCGATAGTAGTACTATGCAAACTAGTAGCACTATACTAACTAGTTAACATGAGGTAGTACTATGCAAACTAGTAGCACTATACTAACTAGTTAACATGAGGTAGCACTATGCAAACTAGTATCACTATACATACTAATTAACATGAGGTAGTACTATGCAAATGAGTAGCACTATACTTACTAGTTAACATGAGGTAGTACTATGCAAACTAGTTAACATTAATTATCACTGTGCTAAATAACAGAACTAGACTAACTAGTTAACATGAGGTTGCTCTATGCTAACAAGTAGCACTATATAAACTAGTTAACATTGAGTAGCAAAATTATAATTAGTAGCATTTTACTAACTCGTTAATATGAGGAACTATGCAGAAAATGTTGGAATTTTATGATAGTTGTATTCATTTACAGGATCATTCATTTAAGGGTTGGAAATGTGGCATTATGAAATAAAAGTGCCATGAAATAAATAAAAATGGCCATATGAAATAAAAGTCCCCTGAAATAAAAGAAACTAGTCTTTTGAAAAACATCCTTTTTAAAATAAAAAACATTTATATTTTTATTTATTTAAATATATTTAGAAATTTATATATTTACATTTATTAATATATTCATTGTGTCATTTATTAATTTCAGGATTCATTTCATAGGCATATTTATTTATTAATGTATTTGTTTATTTAATATTGACTCAAATGGCGTTCCATAGTTAAGGGCCAAGCTTTTAGGACTTAGCTAATTTGTGTCCCACCACAGCAAAAGCCGCCATCTCGGGCATTTCTAAAATCGCCAGGAGCAGCCAAATAAGTTGAAAAAACCTTTCTTGAAGGAAAATTAGATTTTTCCAGATTTGTATTCCTTTGTGTTTTTTTTATCGCCCAATGTATTTTCAAAACCAAGTTTGCTTTATAAATAGTAGAAAAACGTTAAACCGTGGAGTTAAATATTCCTGTTAGATTACATGGGGGAACGCAGTTCACTTAGCGAGACGTGGAACAGCGCTGAACAACGATCGATCGTTTCCTTTAAAGCCAGAGTCCAGGCGAAGATCATTCATCCTTATTCCATGTGATGTGAAGTCACAATGTGAAACCGTTTTGATAGACTTTAACCTTTAAATCGTACTACTCTTACACACAGAGCCATTGTTGTGAAACAGAAGAAAGAAGAAAAACCGTACGCGTCACGCACCTATGTCACTTCCGTAAACAGACAGTTAAAGCACAGCACGTAGGTGTTTTGGTCTCACTTGTTTGTAAAAACTTCTTCTCCGTATCGTTATCGATTACGCAAATCGGGTGGCGGAAGCTCTGAATCATATTTTGGATCTTAATCTGACCAGTGCGATAGATCCAAGTCGGTGTTAGCAGCACGAACTGGACTTTATTTTCCACGATGATAGTCAGTTCTCCAACAGCGATATGAAGGACAACAGTGACGCTGAATCTGATCTTACTCCGGACTTGGAGAACATTTCAAACAGCGGATTTCAAACTTAATGTTGCGATGAAGCGGAATATTTTCAAGAACCACCAGTTGAGCCCGAATATGTCCGTTGAGGTTGGTGACAGATTTTCAGATTTCATATTATCTGAGACTCATAATATTGATAGACTCTACATTTTGTTGTGTTGTCCATACTTTTAAACTCCAAAATAATTCCACTTTTATAAAACATGTATATTCTTACTGTTAAATAAAAGCTTTTTTAAAAACAAAATTAGTTGTGTTTTTGAGCTGTTCGTCATTGGCCCATTCAGCATTATGTTAAGTAGCCTTGAGGCTTTGTTTGTCCGCCAACCCAATTACATTCTGGGAGCTGGCTGAATGAACCCGGTCTGGGTAAAACTTTGGAGGTGATTATCTCAGAATCACAGTTTGCCACACCCTTGTTATTAACAAGTCATAGCTTTAAAAATATTTGCTTGATTTGCACAAGTGACACATTGTTTGGAAGCTCTGATTCATCACTTTCAAATGATGCTAAAAAAATCTTGAAAGCCGCCAAAAGACCCTAAAGTACGCGGTTGGTCACATTTATTATTTCAGGAGAGCCTTAAAACAAGCTAAATATGCTGAAGTGAAGTAAATATGATAGAGTAAATATGACATATGCCAGTGGTTTACCAACTATCTCGCAAATAGAACCCAAAGTATTGTTGCTGACTCTATTCAATCTACTTTTTTGAAGGTCACCAAAGGTTTTGGGTCCTTTACTTTTTATATTGTGTATTAATAATATTGTCTCTTTTGATAATGGTTGTAACGTACTTTCTATGCTGATGACACAGTGCTGTACTGTATTCATCTGCTGCAACACTGGGAGGAGCGTTTTCTATTTTGCAGATTGATTCGATCAATTGCTTAAACTTCTATTGAATGGAGCAAACACAAAATATATGCAATTCTCTAGATCACGCCTCTTGAAGGAAACGGACCTCTATATTTGCACTTTAGATGTTGCTGAAATTGAGAGAGTGCCCTACCACATCTAGCATCTCTGTATATTTATTGATGAAAAGCTGTCTTTTAAAATACATGTTGAGGAGCCAAAAAGTGAAGAGTAAAAATTGGTTTCTTATTTAGAAATAGATCATGCTTTTCGTGTGATAATAGGAAGCTTTTAGTAGTCTACCTTTCTGTCAGTACTTGACTATGGTGACGATCTATATGCATGCTGCCTCTACCACTTTGAAACACCTTGACACTGTTTATCACTCAGCACTTTGTTTTAATACTCGTGATCATTTTAGAATGCATCATTGCAACCTTCATCAGGAGATGGGATGGCCGTCCCTGGCTGCTCTGAGAACACAGCATTTACTCCTGTTTGTTTACAAAGCTATCTTACACAAGTTAGCCAACTACCTGACATCCTTTATCAAATGGCATTCAACTAATTTCAAGACTAGCTCTTGGGATTGGTTGGTTCTTGAGGTCCCTCAAGTTAAAACTGAGCTGCGATGAACTTCTTTCCGCTACTAAAAGTGTTATTTTTGTTGTTTTATTTATTGATTGCTGATTGATTTGTTGATGTATTTATGGTCTTTTAAAATTTGAATGTATGATCACTGCGACCAGGGCACCATCGAAAATGAGACCTCGGTCTCAATGGGTTTCCATGGAAAAATAAAGGTTAAGTAAAATAAAATAAAAAATGAATTTAAATTTCCTTCTATAAAACACAAAGTCATTAATATACAATATACATTATATATATTGATGTGCAAATTAAATGTATCACTTGTATCGTACATGAAAATGGGATGGATGGATAGATGGATATTACTGCAAATGAAAGTGATAGGTGAAAATATAAGATTACCTAGATTAAAAATGCTGTCAATTTATTGGACCTGTTGAACACCACAAAAGTAAACCCGAAAAGATTATTTTCATTAAATTGTTAAAGGACATACGTACATTTGTGTTACAGAGCGGGCCTGTGTAGTCAGGCGGACACACGCAAAAGAAGGCGTTCAGACGATCCAAGCAGGAGCCGCCATTTCGACAGGGACTAGACTCGCACTCATCCATTTCGGTCTCGCACCTTTTTAGAAAGAAAAAAATGGAGGCACCACAAACAACAAAAACAATGACAACACATTCATTCCATTTGTGAAGCTTAATATTTCCTTGATTTTATATACAGTATTTTTAATAGGCTTTTGTAATATAATAAATAGGCGCACCGTATTCCAGCGAAACCCGGCCGACATGTGCAGTTTGCACCCCATAGCCCGTCGTTGCAGACGCCTCCATTTGAACAATGAACATCTTTACCACATTGTAACGGAGGATACTCCCACCTGTCAAAAGGATTTTATTAATCACATTTAAATTTGTACTCTAAGCTGGAGCAAAAAATCCCCCCATTGAGTTCCCCATTCTAATACTCACTGGCAGAGAGGTCCGATGTACTCATGGGGGCAGATGCAGGTGTACATATTCGGACCATCCTTACACGTGCCGCCGTGTTCGCAGGCGTGACTGTCACACTCGTTTACATCTTCTTCACAGAGGCCGCCAGCATATCCCGGGTGGCACTGGCACTCAAATCCCGCCAAATGGTCTCTGCAGCGCCCGTGCACGCAGGGCCCCGACACACAGTCATCCGTGTCTGTCTGGCACCGGTTTCCCTCCCAGCCAGCATCACAGACACAACCATAATGGTTGAACAGGTCCTCACAGGTCGCTCCGTTTTGACACGGGTCGGAATCACAGACAGGGGCGCTTGAACAACCCCTTGTGACTTTCTCGTGTCCCACAATGTGGAACTGAGATGTCTGCGGGGCCTGGCGGTCGTCTAGGAAAGGCAGGTAGACCCCTCCGACTCTCACCACCCCGAGGCAACCCGTGAAGCTCTCTGCCACAGACAGTGTGGCCTCCCTCTCGTTGAGAAACCCAAGGCCTCCCGAAAGGCCGGGCGCACTGCTGACATCCATGATTCCGTCAACGGTTATCACCCAGTGAGAGGTCGTTCTCTTCGGCTCAGCCATTTCGATCGTCAGACGGTGCCAACTCCCGTCGGCCACGCGGCGTATGCCGGTAAAGACCAGCGTCTCTAGGGTGTTGCCGATGTGGAACTCCACGTGAAGGGACGAGTCCGCCAGGCCCACCGTCAGCATGTCTGAGCCGTGGTTGGCCCGAAGCAGCACCGCGTTCTCAGAGCGAGTGCGGAGCTCCATGTATATCGTCGTCACAGGTTCAACCAATGTACCTCCAGCACTGTACCGCACCGGGCTGTTCTCAAAAGTGCCATTGTACACACCTGGAAATTGCACATCAAATTGAATACAAGCTACAGCAAATACTTAACAATGTTCATTTGAATTGAATAAAAGACTGGAAGTATAGATTATATTATTGGTATAATACATTATGGTGTCCTTATCACTAGCCATAGCTTTTCCACACGCTTATCCTTACATTCATAGCCGTCGGACAGATCCACGCAGAGGCTGCCTTTGACGCAGGGATCACTGACACACCACACCCTCGTCTCGCACGTCTTTCCGGTGAAATTCTCCGGACACGAACACCTGAAATCGTTGAAGGTGATGGTGCACCTTCCTCCATTTTCACATGGCTCCGCCTTTTGGGTTGAAATGTCATGCCATTCGTTATCCAGTTGTTTCGGACAAAAGCAATCTCAAACCCAAACGTATGACTTCCTTTCCACTGCGGTAATTTAAAAGCACTTTCCTTGAGCCATTTATTTTGTTGGTTAAACAGAAACAGTGTTGAATGTAATCTAATAATTCACTCACTTCTATCAATCTAAGACAAATAATAATTGAGGGCAGTGTTTCCCAACCTTTCTTCTGCCAGGGCACCTTTTTCTATGATGAAATAATCTCACAGCTAAAATTGTCTGACGCATGTATAATCATGCTTATTATTATGGCCTACTGATGGTTAGTGACACAAGATTCTTCGTAGCAAACACATTTTTTCACAGAAAAGTGGGCGAGCGAGTTCAACCTTGACTTCACAAACTAAAAATAATTACTAACGACTAAATTAAATTCCAAAAAAAGATCAAGGAACTTGGCACAATTCATATAGAATGTGACTAATTTCCTCTTTGCATTCCACCAAAAGTAAATAATTCTGTCACCTGACTGTTCTTGCTAAATCAACTGAATCAAATGAACAGTCTGAAAGTGGAGCGACGCTTTTCACTGAGTGACTCGTCAAGAACCTGATTGGGAAAAAGACTTTCATCACTATGAATACAGGTACTCCTCACACCTAAACCTACCAGTTTAACACTGTTTGGACTTAGGACCAGCTCTCTGACCAGTCTGTATTGTATACTACGTACAATACTGTGGCGTGCACGGAGTCTCAGCACCAAACATCTCATCGTGCATCACCCTTTATATACTATATACACTATATATACTGTATATATACTATATACAGTATACTATATATACTGTATACACTGTATACATCTCATCACCATTCTCAGTCTCGTTCACGCAGTCTGTCAGTATTCACTACAATAGTGTTTGCAATGGCCACGCCCACCTACCGTGAAATAACACGGGTCCTCGCTTATCAACCAATTTGCTTAACGACCTGGTTGTAGGAAGGGAACTAGGTCGTGAAGTGAGGAGTACCTGTACTTACATGAGACTTGTTCTGATGAACACAGAGTTGGTATCCTGACTGGAACTAACATATTAGTACAGCCTTGCAATTTTGATCTTGTAACACAAGAGCTCATTTCCTTTTTTTTAAATTTTTTTTATTTTGAACAGGATTCTTAGGGTACTTATCATTCCTACCTGGCAAGTGTCGTCACTGATGCAGCCGTTTCTTAAGTTTTCAGCATCACTTGGTAAATAGAACATCTCTCCCTCTGAGCTGCTCCACCCGTCTAAATCCAGACGCACTTCGTCCAAGCGGATGTCCTGCAGACAGCCTTTGAAGTGCCCACCCCAGATTTCCGAGTTCCAATTTTGAGGGAGGCCTCCTACGTAGGCCAAATCTCCGTTCCGTACCCCGACCTCTGGGATCTCTCCTATTCGATAGCGTAGACCCCCGTGCTCAAAAATCACCTGTCTGTGCTGGACCTCCACCTGTAACAGTTGCTTCTCGCCGGTGATTACAAATATTGGCACTGTCAACGGGGAACTATCCGGAAGGGAACTCACAAACACCCTCCCCATTCCCAGATAGACGGAGAAGTAGATCTCTCCCTCCTCTCCTTTCGAGGGTCTCCGAAGCTGAAAGAGCAAGCCGTCAGGCTTCAGAGACCGCATGAAGAAGGAAACGCTGAAGTTGCCCGGGTGACTGTTTCTGATGTCGAATGTGCTGTAGCTCATCGTGTCTTCGTGACTGTATGTCCAAGATTGGAATTCTAGAGAAACAGACATTTGCTGTTGTTAACGTCAGCAATCCCAGCCAATGGAAACATTTCAGATGTTTCAACTGATATGAAATCCCTTCATTTAAGTCACGAGCCAAATTGCTTTATAATCAGATTATAAAGGCTGCATTGATAAGAAATGTTGATATTTAGAGCTGAAGCGCTTACCCTCTGAGCAGCTCCCGCCGTGGAAGGGACGGTGACAGTCGCATCTATACCTCGTCCACAGGTCTACACAGCGTCCATTTCCAGAGCAGGGGTCACTCGTGCACCATTCGGTCTTACTGCAGCCCAGCTCGTGGCCTTGGCCCTCGGGAAGCTCCTGGGGTATGATGGCTTTAGAGTCAATTGCCAGGTCTTCTATACATCCGATAAAACTCGACGCGCTCACGGTCTGCTCCAGAAGCTCCTGCGGAGCACCGCCCACATAGACATGAGTGAAAGCTCCAGATGGGATGAAGGGAGGTCCGTTGGGGGTGCTGTCCGTGATTTTACATCCTTTATTTTCGCAGCCGGGGCCTTTCAAAATCAAAACCAGGCTGTCCTTGGCCACAAACGCATGCGTTTCCCGCCAATCGCCATCACTGACCAACCCGGGAAAAATGACCTCTAGTTTGGAGACCCCTGAAGAGGCCCTTGCAAGAAGACCGCTGCCCACAATCTCCAGCTGAAGAAAGTTGGTTGCATCGCCTCTGTAAAAGAGTAACATGTCGGGTATTGTTGTCCTGAAGCGTAGCTGTACCCCCAATGCACGGAGGTCTCGGTGCTCAGCTTCCCTTTGCATCCGATGCTCAAGAACAACCTCAATGTGGATAAATCCTGGAGTCGAGAAGGAGAATGTGGTCGGCGTAGAGCATTGCTCGCCATGGAAGCCGTGCGGGCACAGGCAAGTGTGGCCATGTTCTCCACCCCACAGCCAGGGTTGGCAGGTAGCTCCATTCTGACATTGATGGCTGACACAGCCGTACAGTTTGTCAGTGCAGGTGCCACCTCCCCATGGAAGTTCACCAGCCTTGGCCTCAGGACAGTGACAAATGTAGGCGGCCACGCTATCTTCACACCAACCCCCATTGTTGCAGGGCTGGCTCAGACATTCATCTATGTCCATTTCACACGTACCACCTGTAAGATGACACGACGGTTAAACTGGCACTGGCTGAATATTAAGAGGTGATAATTAAGCAACCCATTGGCCCAGATTGAAATGAGGAAATGACTGCTCCAAAAAGTAGAATTTCCCTCTTCCTCTCAAAGGCTTTGTCCATTACATTCTCAAACAGAACTCACTGAAATACACTATTTTCTCCCTTTCCCAAAACAGCGCACACACCGTTTGATAACTAATGAATGCCTAAACATTATTCACTTGGTAAATGATATCCCGTTGGTTTAATTTAGGTTGACTGTGAAAAGAGTTGAGAAACTGGAGATGAAACTAATACTAATATAGTAAAAAGGGTCTTACCGGAGAATCCAGCAGTGCATATGCAGATGTAGCCATTGATTTGATCCTCACAGAGGCCGCCATTCTGACAGGGTTCGGACTCGCACTCATCGACGTCGACGGTGCAGTTCTCTCCTGTGATGCGACAGAAAAGTCAGATACAATTCCCAAAATGGAAAAAATAACAGATGTAGGATGACGGTTCTTATTTGTTCTGACCTGCAAATCCTGGCTGACACTCGCAAATGTAGCCCGCGGCGTCCGCGAAATCAAGCTCCCAATCCATCTCCCAGTGCGAGGGGTCCGAGCGCTCGAAACACACCCCGTTGTTCTTACAAGGCCGCGCAGCGCACTCATTAATGTCAGTTTCACAGTTCTGTCCTTCGTAACCTTCAGAAATAATACATTCCTTTTGTTGAGTATTTCTCTAAATTATATTATGTGTCGAAATTGCAAATGGTAATTAAATCACAAAACAAAAGGAAGAACAAGCAATTTTCTGTTGTTCACAATACAAATAATAATATAATAATAACAATGCTAATAACAATACTAGAAAAATATTTTACATTTGTATTGTTATTAATAAAAAATAGTAACAATGATAAAACAATGGCAATAATATTAGAAAAATAAATGTTATTATTATTATTATTATTAATAATAATAATAATAATAATAATAATAATAATAATAATAATAATAAAAATAAGGTTTTTCGTTATTTTAAGCAGAATTCTGTAAGTATATAACTTGAATACCTGGCCAGCAGAGGCAGCCGTACTCCTTGACTCCCTCCAAACAGGTAGCCCCGTGCTGACATGGATCAGATGCACATTCGGGGACGTCCTCTTCACAGTGGTCCCCCATGAATCCTGTCTCCGTGCAGTCGCATTTGTAGCTGCAGACCGGAATTAAAAAGCGCCAACAAATTGTAATATGTGAAAAGTCACAAACAATAATTTAAAAGGATTTCTATCCCCCCCCCCCCCCCCGGGACCTCTTTCACTTCTCCGCAAACTATGTGTTTTGTTGGTAATTCATGAACAACTTTCTTTCCTTGAAGGACTAACCTATAATTTATTTTTATCACGAACGCAAATCCTCATCAAGGGCGTTTAAATGGGATGACTGCTATACCTGTTTACGAAGTCGTGGCACGCAGCTTGGTTTTGGCAAGGCTCGCTTGCGCACTCGTCGATGTCCACCTCGCAGTCGGTTCCATCGAATCCGGGCATACACTCACAGGAGTACATGCCCATGAGGTCGTGGCATATGGCTTCGTTGTGGCAAGGGTTGGACTCACACTCATCTATCTCAATTTCACAGTTCACCCCTAATTACGCGGAGAAAACAATATTCAAAATAGAACAGTTACAGTCATTCTAGTTGAATGACAGTAATATGGATAGCATTTAATTCAAGTTATTGCCATAAGAATCCAAATTGCAATAGGACTGTAAAACTATATAAAAAACGATATATAAAACTGTGTGTGTGCGTGCATTTGTGTGTATATATACACAGAGTATATGCAGTAAACTATAATAAGAAGAATAAACAACATATTTAACATTTAACCGTACCTGCAAACCCAACGAGGCACTCGCATAGGTATCTGTCCTTCTCGTTGATGCAGGTGCCGTTGTTCTCGCAGGGCCGCGAGGCACACTCGTTGATGTCGATCTCGCAGTTGTATCCCTGGAAACCCGGCACACAGAAGCAGTGGAACGCAGCCACGCCGTCCATGCAGATGGCACCGTTTTGGCAGGGCTGCGACAAACACTCGTTCGAGTCCTCCGCACAAGTGTCCCCCTCGAAGCCTGACGCGCAGCGGCACCCGAACCCTTCGGGCAGCAACAGGCACGTCCCGTTGTTCTGGCAGGGTTCGTCGTTGCAGTCGGTCACGCGTGTCTGGCAGCCGTCCCCTCCGTGACCCACCGGACACCTGCAGAAGTAGCCGTTGAGCTCGTCTATGCAAGCGGAACGAGGCTCGGAGCAAGGGTTACTGGCACATTCGTCCACGTCCTCGGTGCAGTTGTCGCCCGTTAGTCCGTCCGGGCAAACGCAGCGGAATTCCACAGTCCCCGGAGTGCTGGTGCATTCCTCGCAGGCCGCAAAGGAGCAAGCGTCGTATAGTTCATCGCAGTCTTTGCCCATGTACCGCACCCCGTCTTTGGGGCAGATGCAGGCATAGTCGTCCATCGTGTCGACGCAAGTTGCTCCATTTTGGCAGGGTCCGGACAAGCATGTATCTGAAGTGGCGTTACAGAATATCCCTACAAAAGCAGAAGGAAAACAAGAAGTAATTAACATTACGTTGAAGTCAATTCGTATCGACATCTATATCGCACAGCTCCCAAGAGAGAAAACCCCCCCCCGATACCTTCCGCTACTGGCTGAAGTACCCATCCCCTTGGAGGCAATCACAATACAGAGCAAGAATTCTCTCAGCTACTCTAAGGGGAAAGGGTCGTTTGGGCAGGACGTGTCACGCTCGCGTCTTAAGGTATGTGAATCTTCTACTCCAAACAAAATAATTACTGAGGTCTAAATTAATGTGGGGGAAAAAAGGGAGAAGCGACTTCTCATAAGTCTTCCTAAATAAATAATTTTGACAGAATTAAGCGATTCTCCACTCGGAGCCCAACCAAATCCCCTGACTCACTACACCGACAGAATCAGACGGGATTATAGTCGACATTCTGACTTTAATGTCAGAACTCCAATAAATGTTCACATGTGGCCCTAATCCCCTTCCGTAGTACCAAACGCGCAAGAGTCGGAATATTTACGAAATCTCTTGACCAAGTCACCTTTTTGGAACCATAAACTCCGAAAAGAGCCAAACGTTTCATCACTCAACACTCACTCGCACACTGTGGCGCTTGAGGCGCACGCGCGACCCACGTCAGTCGGCGCTCTTCTGTTTTCGCTGGAGGGTCGAGTCTCGGTTAAGGAATGCCTGTGCACCTGGCTTCAATGACTGAGTCACGAACGACCGACCCTTTCGTGACTCCCGTCTCCCGACTCCTCGAAAAGATTTGTTCACTGCAAACAAATCGTTTGCGAGTCTGGCATCACTAGATTGAAGCGGAAGAGAAGGGAACATTTGTAAGTATCTTGTGTTGTCGTTTGTGTCTTATGGCCAGCATGTAAGTAGGACAATATTCAAGGGTGGAAGTAATTCATGAAAACGGCAAATTGCCCGAATTAAATAACATTTTTCGTTTTTTGTCGTTGTGCTTTTTAAGTAATTTCTGTCAAGGCAACGGATTACTAATTCTTCTTTAAAAGGTTCCTGTTACGCTCTGGCAACAAAGACTACTCAACATGACAACAAACCTTGCAAGAAACTAGAACATTCATTGATATTATATTGAAATATTGCCGTCAGATAACTCCGCTGATAAACGTTTAAGTTTGGAGTGATGTCTCTTCATTCTTTTAAATGCTGGTATTGCTGGAGTCAAAAGATTATGGTTGTTCTTTTAAAAGTAACTAATACTCAGGTGTGTTAGGGTTTACAGTAGCACTTTTGTCATCAATGGCCGTACTTGAAATGTTCAAATAATAATACTTTATCTATCTACACCTAATTATAAATTGTCTTCATTTGAAATTACTCTCCACTGATATTTACAACAAGCCAGGACACTCTTAAAGGAACCACAGATTGGGATCCATTTCAAAGAATAGCTGTAAAACGAAACAATAATTTTAGACTTATTACAGACATATAAAAGACATGGCCAAAAGTATGTGGACCCCCTTTCTAATTAATCGGTTTGGCTATTTCAGCCACACCCATTACTATTGGGTGCATAATATCCAGCATAAAGCCATAGGAGCTACCTTTCCAACAAATCACTTCATCACATTTCTGCCCTGCTAGATCTGCACGGTCGACCGGGGAGATCTGGCAGATCATTATTTCTGTAATTGTGAAGTGGAAACGTCAACAATTGCAACGACAGCTCAAACACGAAGCGGTACGCCACACAAGCTCACAGAACAGGAGCACTGAGCGCTGGCGTGTGTTGCATGTAAAAGTCCTCTCTCCTCGGCTGCAACACTCACTACCAAGTTCCAAACTGCCTCTGGAAGCAACGTTAGCACAAGATCTGTTCTCCCTGAACTTGGTTTCCATGGCCGAGCAGCTGCATACAAGCCTAAGATCACCATGCACAATGCCGGTTGGAGTGGAAACGGATTCCCTAGAGTGATGAATCACGCTTTACCGCCTGGCAGTCTGATGGACAAATCTGCCATTCTCAAAAATCTATTAATGCCCATGGTTTTGCTATTAAATGTTCAACAAGCACATACAGTATGGATGTGTTGTTCGGGTGTCCACATATTTTTGGCCATGAAGTGTATCTTTATTTTTTATTTATTTAATTGTTGGTTTATTTTACAGGGAGAGTGCACATTAATAAACATTGCTGTTAATGCAGCAGAGTTAGCCAAGAGGCTATTTTTCATCTGTAATCCCTGGACAGATGTCCCAGTCACCCTAAAAATAGAATATTAAAACAGAATATAAGATTGAAATTACAAAGTGATTGAGATAATTTATAAGCATGCACAACGATAATAAAAAGAAAAGAGACATAAAGGGCATGCACAGTATATAAAATTCATAAATCTGTCTGACACAATAAAAGTCAAACCACAATAAGACATACATGCAGGTACATGAGGACAGACTGTCGATAGCAAGATAGCTATAGGTGACAGCAGACAGCAAGGAAAGTTCAGCGCAGCAACAGCAGCAAGGTGCAATTGAGTTCTAGTGCTGACAGAAATGAGTACTAATTAACCATTTCTTTAAATTAGCTGTAAATAAACTGTATGTCTCCAATTCTCTAATAGTAGCTGGGATGGAATTCCATTCTAGTGCAGCTTTCACAGAGAAAGCAGACTGAAAGTACTTCTTTCTGAGTGGCATAATGCAATCCCCTCTTGCTGCACCGATTGTAAACTGTAATCAGTTGTTCCTCTGTTGATAAACTGTCACAGCGGAGAAGAAGTGAAGGCATACATAATCTTGTACATAAGACAGATACAGAATCCTAGACATAAGACATGTCTAGGATTAGGATTGTTTATACAAAGACTGTAATGGTTTTAGAGAAGTCGCACGTGCAACCAGGTTGTTAAACAGTAAGTGATATGGGAAATTACCATAGGATGCATGTACATCTTAGCCGCCTCTGTTGACATGTAATCTCGAATGAACCTGAAGTTACCTGATTACAGACCTTTTTCACCTGAGCCTTGAAAGAAAGTATGGAATCAATCAGAACTCCAAGGTTCTCGCGTCCTCATACGACCTGTAGCCTCTCCCCGATACAAAGACATCTGGCTCTAGACTAGAATAGTTTGTCTTGGTGAAGAACGTGCATGCCATTTTAGACAAATTTTCTTGCAAACAGCATCGCTTTGACCATGTTGTTACATGAACCACAGTTTGTGAGATCATGAGCAACTTGTGACATACTCCTACCATGTACATACAGGTACTCCTCACTTAACGACCGAGTTCTGTTCCTAGGACCAGGTCATGAAGCGAATTGGCCGATAAGCGAGGACCCATGCTATTTCACTATAAGGGGGCGTGCCAATTGCGAATGCTAGTGTAGTGAATACTGAGAAAGGTGATGCGCGATGAGATGTATACAGTATAAATAGTGTATATAGTGTATATAGTACAATACAGCGCGCTGCGGTATTGTATGCAGCATACAATACAGACTGGTCAGAGACAGGTTAAACAGGTAGGTCCTTAAGTGAAGAGTACCTGTACATTACAGTGTCATCCGCATACATTTGGATGTTGGTGTCAGGACATACAAATGGAAAATCATTGATATAAACCGATCAGCCAAGACATTAAAACCACTGACAGGTGAAGTAGATAGCATTAGTCATCTCGTTCAAATGGCGCCTGTCAAGGGTTGGGATATATTAGGCACCAAGTATACAGTCAGTTCTTGGGGTTGATGTGCTGAAGCAGGAAAAATTGCAGGCGTAAGGATCTGAGCGACTTCGACAAGGGCCAAATTGTGATGGCTACATGACTGGGTCAGAGCATCTCTAAAACGGCAGGTCTTGCGGGGTGTTCCCAGTATTCAGTAGTTAGTACCTACCAACAGTGGTCCAAAGAAGGACAATCGGTGAACCGGTAACAAGGTCATGGGCGCCCATGGGCTCAGTGATGCACGTAAGGAGCGAAGTCTAGCCCGTCTGGTCCAATCCCATAGAAGAGCTACTGTAGTACAAATTGATGAAAAAGTTGATGGTGGCAATGATAGAATGGTGTCAGAACACACAATGCATTGCAGCTTGCTGCGTATGTGGCTGAATAGCCGCAGACCTGTCAGAGTGCTCATGCTGACCCCTGTCCACTGCCGAAAGTGCCTACAATGGGCACGTTAGCGTCAGAACTGGACCATGGAGCAATGGATGAAGTGGCCTGGCCTGATGAATCACGTTTTCTTTTACCTCACGTGGATGTCGTGGTTAGGGTCCGATCCGATCGAGCGTCTGTGGGCAGTACTGGAACAACATCCCAATCCATGGGGCCCCCACCTCACAATTTACAGGACTTAAAGGATGCTAGTGCTAACATCTTGGTGCTAGATACCACAGGAGACATTCAGAGGTCTTGTGGAGTCCATGCCTGGACAGGTCAGAGCTTTTTTGGCGGCATGAGGGGGAGCTACACAATATTTGTGTTTATTCATGGTAGTTTTAATGTATATAATGTAAATCGCAATGGGCTCAGGAAAGATCCTTGTGGGACACCTGTGGACAGACGGAGGGCAGCTGATTCTTGATTCTGTACTCCAACACCAACTTTATCTCACACCTAAAAACGGCAGACTCTGGCACAGGGTTCCAATACCTTAAATAATAAAAACACCGGACTCTGAAACAGGGTTTCCATACCTCATACAAACAACTGTAAAAAAAAAAGTAACAGGTCCTTTCCAGAGGACCTGGTTCCTCGGAGCAGTGCGGCCTCCTTCCCCCAGGGCCACGACAGACTGCCCCCTCCTTCCCCCCTCCTCTGTAACTTGGCTGTTGCGGAGGCTGCTGGAGGGGTGGCCTGGCTGCTGGGCTGCTGGATGGTCCCGGCGGTCACTGCTGGGCGGAGGAGCTAGCCGCAGACAGTTAGCCATCGTGGTTGCTGCAGCGGGTTCTCCCCTGGTCCTCTGCCGGACACGCTGGGTGCTGCTACTGCCAGTCGGGAGAGGGTTGGTGCTGGGGCCGCCCATTGACCAGCTGGTGGCTCCAGGGCGTCTTCGGACGGCCCCTCTATGTCCCTTCTCCATGCCGGAGGGTCCCTGTTCAGGTGCCAGTGTGGTAGTTCTGCCTGCCACATGCCATCCAAGTGACATTTTCAGGGCCCTCCGGCACAGAGACACAGACGACGATGGGTTGTAGACACCAGTTTATTGTAGAGAGGAGGCTAGGTAGAATTAGCCAGGAGCAGATCGAACATGTCATGACAGGGCTCCTATCCTGAGTGTGTGTGTTAGGATGGGGGTTTTAACCTGTTGCTCGTTAGCCCAACCAATGAGCAACAGGTATGCAGCCACCCTGACCCAATCACCTAGATCCAGGTCAGGTGTGGCTGCTCAAACCATCCCATCCCCACACCACAGCCTGTAATTACAGGTGGATAGGGGATCTCCACTTTTGAATATTTGATCAACAACAGCCCATTTACAAACACTTGGAAACATTCCCTGAGAAATCAAAGGGTTAATAGGTATTAGGATTGGTTAGTATTGTACTGAGCTCTTTGAGCAAAACTGTTTCCATACCAAATATACAGTATTCTTTGCTCTGGATGGTTTAAGAGATCTAATAATTCTCGTAGCTTCTGATTCAGTGACATTCCTTATGCTGAAAACCCACTTGATTGTATTAACTGGACAAATATTTGTATACTTTGGTGAAAATCATTGTGTTCATTGTAATCATTACAATATTGCAAGCTTTCCATTAGCTTTAAGTTCAAGTAGTTTCCCCTCTTTATTGTGATGTCCTCTTAGTTTAGTTCCAGATAATTTTAGAATTACCTCTTGCCTTTTCTATTATAGTCAAGAAAATAAAATCTGCCTTAGCTTTTTTTTTCTTCTTTACCAACTTGTTGCTTAACATAACAATGGTGTCTGTCATGGCTCAATTTGGTTTCAATTGACCTTTTTAAGACAAGATCCCGTTCTTTCATCAGTTTTAAAATATCAGCATTTATCCAAGGGACAGTGTTCTTGTTGTTTTTGTGCCTAAATTTACTGTTAAAATCTTTCAACAGTGCTCTCTATTTTTTTTTGGATAATGTTTGACTGTCTTCCTCATGGTCTATTCCCAACAGTAGATCATCCCATTCAATCTGTTGTTCGTACAAAGGGGAGAAATCATCAGTGAAAGCATTTTTATTAATTTTTAAGAATTGAATTCTAAAGTCCGGAAGCACTCTGGGTCTTGAGTTGACTCATTTGAGTGACACATAGAATACTGTACATTTTGTTTTTATCTACAGCATGACTATGTCTATCTCGATTAGCTCTTAAGCAAGTCACAGTTTGTACCTACTGTAGGACAATGTCTGGTGCAGATATTGTGCGGAGAAACACATTACACTCTGGTCAAGAGCACTATTAACTTGTTTTCAGAATTTGTACCCATCAAATTCGATTTAATGGACTATACGGTATGTAACGTGAGCAGTACACGTTATCATGTACATTTTCTTCTTTTAAGCGGTCGGGTAATCTTGTTGGTTTGAGACCACTATTATGGGGCGCCGTAATTGAAAAGAAAAATAAATAAATACAAGAATACTGAGTTAAAGGTCATATACTGCTTTAAAATAAAATTGCATGTGTCTAACTTTTAAAAGATACCCAATGGTATCAAGGCGAATTACAACGAACAAACACCTCTCTAGATACAATAATATTCTCTCAGAGTTGTATATTCTTAAATGGATACTCAACTGCATAGTCAAATAGTTGTTGGTTTTTGCTACTTTAAGCCTTGTTTAAGCCCTATTTCTTCAATGTATTTCTGAAATTCAGTCGAGTACTGTCATTGCAGGCCTTCAAACTGCCAGCCTGCATTAATACGAATGCATTTGGCTCGCGGGCCACCAGTTGAATAGGCCTGGCATAGAGATTTTTTTCTACATTTCTCTCTGTAATTATTGAAATGCTTTGTGTTAATGACCCTCTCCATTGTGGGTAATACTGCGAAATCAAATGGATCCATGACCAACATAAGGCTTTCACAGAAAACGAGAGTTGAGAGTAAAACTAAATGAGACAGTCATCTCTATTTATGTTAGATATTTGTTGAAAATCTGAATTTGGGTGCAAGGTACAGGATGGAGCAATTTCATTTTATTTCATGATCACTATTTTGGAGACAAAACCATAAAGCTGTTATTTGACATCTGGTTTCATCTGCAAACAGACAGAATAGCAATTATGTGCACATGCACATACAATTGCTAGACCCTAATAGGTGATGTATCGTTTGTAATAAACATGTACTGTACGCACATCGTCGTCACTAAGAACCAAGTGATTGATTCAAGTTCACATGTGTCCGATGCCTCCCGTCTAATACTTCACCATGTCTGCTCATGATGTACCTACTGGCTGAAAATAAGAAATCTGGGCTAAGGTAATCCCATTTTAATTGTGCTTCTTGGCAGCTAGATCTTGGAATGCCAGGTATAGAGGGATTTGCGACTCCTTTGCCACCATTTGCACCAGAAGGTTCATGTCATATCCAATTCTTGTTTAGGTGCTTCCTCCCCCGCCCCGCTCTGAACTATCATTAGGGCCAAATGTTTACAGCACTTGGACTTTAAAGATTACAGCGTGCTCAGGGTGAGTTTAAGCCACCTGCAGAATGTTGATTTCCAGCTGGTTTGATAGCGTGACGCTCCCTGATGTAATTAACAGACTTGTTACTTGGGGTTATTTTAGGACTTTGTGTGACCATTACAAGAAATGGGATTTTTGGTCTACATGAGAACACTGCTTTATGTTCAATTTATATTTCAAAATGTACTCTCAAAATTAGGTTTGTATTTACTTTGTGAAAAATAAAGTATATACATATATATAATAAAACAATATTTACAAAATAATATCAAAATTATAGCTCCAAAGTGTAACAGCAGTCTAAGTCTTCTATGCACTTGTTGCCAGTCATGTGGCATTTCATTTATATATATATATATATATATATAAATATAGTACTAATTTCAACAAGAGCTTCTTGGTTTATTATATATAAATGGATATGACTGTAAACAATCAAGATTGTATTAATTGTATTCTTCTTACACCTCTTGTATTCTTCTTACACTTATTCATTAATTCATCATTCATCTCCGTGTCACCATTGTGTTCATGGAGAATTATGGAGAATTCAACTTCAAATATACATTTTTGATTCACTCTCATATTCTAGATATCAAACCTCTAGCGTCACAATGTGTGGTGGTATTAAAAGCCCATGCTCTATGACCAGTATTCGATGTGAGGAATAAACCTCTTGAATCTTGAATCAAATATTTGGTCATAGAGCATGGGCTTTAAATGCATATATTATATGTATTACCAATCAAGACTTCTAGTAATGACACTTCCATAGGCCACATAGCTGCAAAACCTTTTTTTTGACATATTCTGTCGTTCAATGTTTTTTTTTTTCTTTACCGCCCCAAATCTCATATATCAACTTATATTTGGGTCTTAAACCTACCCCCCCCCCCACCCCCATTTTGCTTCCAACCAGGTTTGACAGCCTCTCTGACCCCAGAGCCTTTCCTTCGTATAATCTCACTAGACCTCATCGGGCCAATCCCCCTGCTCCACTAAGCTTCTAGTGACAGGATACCTGCACAGATTACAGCTTTAGGCTGGACTCTGGTATTTTATCTCTCTTCGTTTAAATGGCAATTTATTGATTAAGATCGTAGAGTTCTTTAAAAACGACAGGTACAGTTCATAAGAATACTGGTTAATTGGCCAAAAAAGCAATCCACCTTCAGCTCATCAGCTTGGAAATAACCTCAAAAAAGACTAGTTGATCGTTACATACAAATATATGTATATACTGTGCTATAACTGTGCAAACTATTGTAATAATACTGTAATAACATTGTAGACATTTACATAGAAATAACATAGTAATCATTTTAATTTTTTTATAATTATATATTATACCTACTAATTTGTTGTTATCATGCCTGTATGTACTATTGTATACATTTATTCATTCCATACAGTATATCCATTTATAGTTATATTTTATACCCACAGCCATACTCGCAACCATACTGCCACTTCCACCACCATACTCCCACTTTGCTTTTAACTTTCCCAACTTAACTTATCATGTGCACAGAATCACTTTTTGTATATTCTGTATAAATTTTTATTTATTTATTTATTATTTATTTATTTATTTATTTAATTAATTGTATTTATCATATATATAAATATATGTTTTTTAGATATTTTTTATGCTGATACATATGGTAAAGCACCAATCTTTACCACAACCAATTATATTACATGAATGTACATTATTCATAAAACAGGATTAATAAAATTGTAGTTATCAAATAGACAAATGTATTTAAAGCATTTTAAACCAAAATACAAGCAAAGAGTGGCAGTATAGTACATAGAACCTGAGAAGTGCAATAATCTTCCTATTCTCCTCAATCTCATTTGAACTCAGTTTTGCGATGTCTGTCTTAAATATTATAATATCTGAAATTCCTCAGTGTTCTGGTCCGTCTGTGCTTTATCACAGTGGCCGTACTCTTCCCCTCACATTACCCGGTGTGGAATGCTAATCCCTTTGAGTGGCAGGATAGCTTTTACCACCCCCAAGTGTGTTGTAGTGACCCAGACCTGTGTGTGTGTGTGTGTGTGTGTGTGT
>NC_137204.1:12551816-12654316 GCF_960531495.2 Zeus faber
GGTTTCGCTTTTTCTCTGAATGGTCTATTAAATTCAAGGCTGGGCATGAATTGGGATATAGAGTCATACCCTCAGTATGAATTTCATTGAGAGATACAATTTGTCTGGATATAAATATCAGCATTTGTGTGCCTGTGGACCCGTCTGCCAGTGCAGTAAATATTTCCATGGTAACAGCGAGCTCCACCAATCAGAGACGTCACTGTTACATTTTGGATTATGTGTAGTGTAGTCTCCATGATATTGTTAATAAAAAACAGGTTGATATCAAGTTCAAGTTCAAGTTCAAGTGATTATTTGTCATATACATATGCATACGGTCATACATATATGCAGTGAAATGTCATGACACCCGGTGATTACGCACAATAAGCTCTAAAAATATTAAAATGTGCGTAATAGACACGAGGTGCTCGCGTAGGCGGCCGCAAGGGGTGGCGCCACAATCGCGATTCTGGTTCTTTATCGTACGGACTTGTGGCTTCTGCAGGAGCAAAAATGAATTATTAGATACAGTACATTGTGTTATATTTACACAGTTATTTATAAACGTTTCAAACCCTAATGCTAAACTACATGCATGTGTGTAGGGGTTAATTTGGTCGGGGAAAATACCTGCATTGTCAGAATTACATATGTCATTTTTTAAAGCCCTAAATTAGATGTTAGCCATTTTAAGTGGCGCTCCATATTGACATGAGCACCCCTCTAAAAGCACATGTCCGGAGCTGTCCAAAACAGTTGACCTTATTTTGGTAGCTCTTTTAATTACTGGGATGTAGGGCTTCAAATGTGATCTCTTGTTGGGGTTCAAAGGTCGATATCTCAGTTTAGAGTCCACTGACATCTCCCAAATTTACATTTGTTAGAGAAAGCGACCTTGGGAGTGAGACCTTTCCAAAAATGTGTTTGGTTTTGTTCTAGTTTACGAAGTAAAAAAAAAAAAAATAATAATCCAACCCTGGGATGGGACGTCAAGTGTGGATTCCGAGACCATTCGCATTCTAAATGGAATAAAATCACTTTTTTCAAATATTTTTGAACTTTGTGTTCTCCGTCACTTTCTTACAACCTCGGTGTGTCTCCCCCCCCACTACGTGGTACAATCCGGCGCCCATGGCAGAGTCCACTCTTGTGGAATGTGCCGGAGCCGAACGGGTTTAACAAAAGCTAAACCCGTTAGCCAACGGCATTGTGCTGAGTCTAACGACATCATCAGTACAAGTTAGACGGACTCCGCTAAACAGAAAGTACATTTTTGCACTGGCTCCAATGTGTGTTTTGGTTTCAGCTTTAATTAGCTTAATTGCGTCTTTATTGTTTTTTTTTTATTTTTATTTTACATATATGATCTTTATATATAAATGATGAACAATGTTATATATGTGACTTGGTGCAAGTCTGTCCTTTTGTTTGTTTTCTCTGCATGTCTGCTTCTTCTCAATGGGACCAGCGTTAGCTGAAAACAGGAACCAATTGTATCATTTTCAGTGATTATCCACACAAGTTAAACCAAACAACCAGATATATTTAATTAATCCAACCGGCAATCGGTTTACCTCGACTCAGCGTGGCTGTCGTAGTGCATGTGTCTTGATTTTGCGTCGCAAAATCGGAGAAAACGGGAAAACAGAGAGTAGTTCGCTCTGGTGGAATTGAACCGTTTTCCATTAATGAGTTTAAAAACTCCCTTCATATTGTGTTTGCAAAGTTTGCGAGCAAAGACACAAAATTCATTGACACAAGAAGAGATATATTGAGTATTTGCTTAATAACGTTGTTATGGACATAACTTATTTACATAGTTTCTGGTTCCTGGTTCCGCCGTCACAGCACCCATCTTCTCTCTCGACCCGTTGTGCTGTCCAGGTGGCAGTAGTATAAGCAGCCGTCCAGTGGACCAGGGTACGCCCGGTTACATCCATTTCACCGTGAGACATCTCAAAAGGTTAAGCATAGATTTGTGCCAAATTTGGTGGCAAAAAAACAGCCCAAATGTATGTACCCCCCCAATTGGAAATTGGAAAAATTCCCAATCCGGCAACACTGGCCATTTACATTAACTTGTACACGTTCGCAACGTAAATAAACACCTGGCAACATTCTTGTGTTCTTGTTCAGCAACTTGTCCAGTCAGATTGGAATTTCACCATCTCTGAACTTTGATGAAATTCCAGCTTTTTATCCTATTTTCCGCCTTCTTATTTCTAATAATTTGATTGATAGATCAATACCTCATACACCTCAACCTATGAAAGGGGGTGTTCTCAAAAGAATGCCAAATAAGTGTCGATGAGGCTACAGTTCATCATTAAAGGATAGGTTTGTATTTTTTCTTTGTCAATATCAACAGTTTAGCGTTTGACCCTTGTGCAATTTCCCTCTAAGGGGTGATCTTAAAATGATTAGCGCAATCACCATAAAATAACATTTTTATTGGATTTTAATGCTCAAAGTGATCAGGACCCAAAGCCTCCTCAACCCTTGAAGCACTGTATCAACTACATGTTACATGTAGTCAGGACAAGATGACAACTTGTCATCAATTTTATTCTATACCATTTTATGAATGAACTCTTCCTAATAATGAATAGGACAACGACATTCTGAAATGATTTTCTCTTTAGTCACATGTGCTATAATACGGCTATTTATATTTTCCCCTTTTAGTACTAATTTGACTCAATATAGTGATTGTGGTTCTGGTTGTTTATGATTGGATGCGCTCGATCCTCTCATTATGTCATCATGAATATGGAAATAGCGAAGACGTCTCCCTCTTGTGCTGTAATCTGGTACTGCACTTAAATTGTTGCGTTGATCCGCTCAGCTATTATGATGCATACGTTCATCTATTTGTTTTAAATGACGCCTGCTCCCATTTTATACATCTAAATTCTCTTGAGGTGGCAGTGTGTCATTTATTTTTATATAAAACACTTTTAAAATGGTTTACTTTTTGTGTTTCAATGTGAATTTATACACATCAATCAGCCACAACATTAAAACCACTGACGAAGTGAATAACATTGCTCATCTCGTTCCAATGGCACCCGTCAAGGGGTGGGATATATTAGGCAGCAAGGGAACAGTCAGTTTTGAAATTGATGTGTTGGAAGAAGGAAATATAGGCAAGGATCTGAGCGACATTGACCAGGGCCAATTGGATGGCTAGACGACTGGGTCAGAGCATCTCCAAAACAACAGGTCTTGTGGGATGTTACCAGTATGCAGTGGTTAGTACCTACCAAAAGTAGTCCAAGGAAGGACAACAGGTCAACTGACGACAGGGTCATGGACCCATGGGCTCATTGATGCATGTTGGGAGCGAAGTCTAGCCCGTCTGGTCCAATCCCACACAAGAACTACTGTAGCACAAATTGCTGAACAAGTAAATGCTGGTTATAATAGAAAGGTGTGAGAACACACAGTGCGTAGACCGGTCAGAGTGCCAATGCTGTGTCCACTGCCAAAAGTGTCTACAATGGGCACGTGAGCATCAGAACTGGACCATGCAGCAATGGAAGAAGGTGACCTGGTCTGAGGAACCACATTTTCTTCGACATCATGTGGATGGCCGGGGTTAGGGTCCGATTCGACTAAGCATCTGTGGGATGTGCTGGAACAACAAGCCTGATCCATGGGGGCCCCACCTCACAACTTACAGGACTTAAAGGATCTGCTGCTAACGCCAGATACCACAGGACACCTTCACAGGTCTTGTGGAGTCCATGCCTTGATGGGTCAGAGCTGTTTTGGCAGCACGAGGGGGAGCTACATGATATTGGTGGTTATTAGTGGTGGTTTTAATGTTGTGGCTGATCAATGTATGTGTATATGTAAAGTGTCTTTCATTAGGAATACTAGAAAAGCTCTAAACAAAATACATGTATTATTATTATTAGAGGTCCAGACTGCCGGGGGTGAGTTTTTTTTGTTTGTTTTTTTATCTCAGCGTATTTCGGGCTAAAAGTATCTGAAAACTGCATCACGCAGAGACATGGCTGCAGTCTCCTTAGAACCGGGACGTGTACGACATATTGTCGTTCATGTTTTATCTATCGATCCACATTTGGAGAAAAAATTTGTGAAAAACTGTCGTACTTTAATAAGTTTCAGGAGCGGGCCACTTTGTGACATTTTCACCCAAGGTTAAATAAGTCTACGCTTCGTCTCTTGGAAGTCATTCCCCTCCAGCCACTTGCAATTGCGACATTGTGGCAGTTTAGCCACCACACGCCACCCAAGTGGTGTTTTCAGGGCCCTCCGGCACAGAGACACAGACGACGATGGGTTGTAGACACCAGTTTATTGTAGAGAGGAGGATAGGTGGAATTAGCCAGGAACCGATGGAACATGTCACAACAGGGCTCCTCTCCTAAGTGTGTATTAATGAGGGTTGTAACCTGCTGCTCGTTAGCACAACCAATGAGCCACGGGTATACAGCAACCGTGACCCATTCACCTAGATCCAGGTCAGGTGTGGCTGCTCAAACCATCCCATCCACACACAACACCACAGACATCTAGACAGACAGCTTGAGCTGGTGATGCCTTTAAATGAAACTCGGAAAACTGTAACTCGTGCTGTTTCACAAAACATGTGACATCGTACAGGGCAGACAAACCACCATGTGACATGAACAGGCAATTGTACAGCAGGAGCGCTGGTGCTTTCTCCACTCTTTCTCCAGCTGCACTGCTCTCTGATTTCTGTCAAGCAGGAACCTACACGCTTCCTCAGCGTCTTGAGGACATGACAACGACCCTTTTATGAGCCCTTTGCCTATGCATGGGGCTGGTGGGGTCGTGCGACTCCCTCGACATGTGTTTTATCTGCCTGGGAGCGGAGCATGCTCTTTCTGGGCTCATGGATCTGCCACTGTGAGAGGCCTGCCGCGCCATACCGGCCACCGAGTGGGCCAGCTGCATGGAATACTTTACAGAGCGCGCGCTGCTTGACCAAACCGTCACGGAGAGGAGCAGTCCGCCTCCGTTCCTTTCCACCGGCAGGGACGACAAAGAAACTCTCAGGGTGGACGTAGTGGTCAACTTCTCCCGGCCTCCCTCTCCACCCAGGTATGTCACCGTTTTTTCTGGCGGAAGCCAGACCACCATGGCCCGCTCCGCCTACGGGGAGCTGTCGGCCTGACCCCTCCTCAACTCTGCTGCAGGACGCGTGATTATTCCCATGCCTCCACCACCATTGGCCACGGAAGTGGATTTGATGGTGGGGCGGGGGCATATGCGCGTCGGGAGCCTAGGAGACATCTATGATTCCTGCCATGACCTCTCTTGACCACTACCCAGGGTTCCTAGGCCCCATCACAAGGAACGTAGTGGTATTTGAGGATGGGCACACCACTTCTAAAGGGGATGCTGGCCCATCACCTCGCCCCAACCTCGGTGGGTTCTTATGCATCCAAGAAATTACTGCTGCCGTCGGGGAAGGATAGATTCACTGCCCAGCTGGCTGACAGGAAATAAGTCTTAGCAGCCCAGGCTGCAGCGGCGACATCGGACGTGGCGATGCTAGTGGCCTCAATCTCTCACCTGACCTCTCTCAGGTGCCTAAATGTAGAGGTACACTTAAAAATAATTTGAAGTTTTTGACCAAAAAGACGTCTTCAGAACTTAAGAACAAAGTCATGTGGTGATCTGGGTTCTTGCTGTGTTCTCAGCAAAAGCCCCTGAGAAAATTTTGTCTTTTGCCGTTTTCTTGCTCTGAGACCTTATCGTGATTGGTCCAAATGTCGTTCGGTCACGGCAGGGAACATACTTCAACCTCCCTTTCTGGGTCATTTAATCTCCTCCTTTTCAAAAGGCTTGTTTTTTTTCCATAGCAATAACATTCGGAGAATGTCTTATACACTATATACTGTATCTCCTCAAATATCAACCGTTACTCAAATAAAAAACGGTAAACAAGGCTCAATCTGATCTTTTTTTTTCTCCTCCAGTGCTTCGCCACACGCAGAGCACACCGCACATACTGTGCAGTATTGGGTTTCCTGTGCTTTTATTTGAGATCTATTTGTTTTTGTTGGGTTCTACTTGTATGATACAAACATTTTAAACCCAACTAAGGGCCATTCTGCCTTGGATCAGGACAGTGGATTGTGTAATGGAGAGAGAGCGATTTCTGGTCCACCGTGCGTCACCGTGTTTCCGAACAGAAAAACAATGTTTATTTCACATGTATTTATTTTGAGGAGCACGGCACCCAGACAGCAGTTGGGGTAAATTAAAGCCCATTTCACTCTCAATAAATGGCATTGAGTTTGATTTCAGAATTTTTTATTTTTTATTTTTTCATCTTTATGTTAAGCAAAGCCACCGCAAAGTTCTTCTGGCTGCCGTGTTCGTGCTTCTTATTGAGTTCTTATTGAGTATTCTGCTGTCAGTGTTCTGGGACATGTTCTTCCATGGTTGTTATGTTTTTTTGTTGTCACGTCTTTTTTAAGTTTACCTCCTGCTCAAGGCTTCTGCCGCCTTTCTCAAGCTCATACCTTTTTTCCTCCTTCTAAGTAGAATGTGCAGGAGGAACAGCTTCACTGTCTGTGTCCTGTGTGTGCTTTGGCGTACTACGTGGACCGCATAGTTTCAATTTGGTTTCACGACAATTGTTTGTGTGCTATAGGCAGCTGCGGAAGCTGATAGACAGCTGATAGGCACTGTGCAGAAAGCGGCCAGCCGCTCTCTGCACAGTGCCTATCTCATTGGCTATACGAATGTATCGCTATGGCTTATGAGTCAGCGGGTCGGGATACACCGACCGCTCCCTGTGGCCACTCCACTCAAGCTATGGTGGCTTTGACTGCCCATTTTAGGGGCATCCGGGTATAGGACATTTGTAGGGCGGTGTCCTTGTCATCGACGTCCTCTTTTGTACATTTCTACCTGTGCAACATTTCTGCAGGGTGCCTTTCCCAGTCGGTGTTTGGCGTTGCGGCCAGGTGGACTTAGGAAATATTTTCTTTTACTGGCCACTCCAATTTCTGACATGTTACCTGTGTTTAGTGACTAACACTCTCTTTGTGAATAGTGTGTGTAGGGTTAGTTGCTTCCCATTGGCCATTCAGTGGGGTTGTGGTAATCTTTGCGGTGTGTATAGATTACGTTCACTACCGGCTTTGGCTGCTTCAGCCTGCACCCTGGACGTTACGCACTTGGGGCGTGTTCAGATCCAGTGGCAAGTAGAGTATCGGGGTCGGTACTTCCGCATGCGCGGTTGGAGATATAGCAATAGGAGCTTCATAGGCCTTCACAGAACTGTAGTTACAAAGGTACAGTAACTCTAGTTTATGTCTCTGGGTGGTCATTTGCTTTCAGAGAGTTGCACTGTGTAGGCCGCATACCGGAGGAGCCAATGCGGCGTCCAACGTAAACTCGGAAAATTGTAACTCATGGAATATTGTGTATTGTGTATTGCTGCCTGCAGCTATTATTATTATTGTTGTTATTATTATTATTATTATTATTTTAAGGGGTCCATCCTAATAGCGATCCCAGCCAATAAGTTAGCCCTCTCAGCCCATTGATCCAAGCCAATCTGTTAGCCCTCTCTTGGCTAAACTGACCTGCCTTCCTTACTGAGGCCCATGAGGGCTGACCACCCGATGAGTGCTCTGACCTCGTTGACCCCGGAACCAACGTGGCCCGGCTCTCACACTTTGCTCCCTCCTTCGCCCAAGCATCTAAGGATAGCCATTGCCGCAGCTGTCATGCCTGGAGCAAGCCCCTATCCAAAGAGAAGCTCGACCAAGCGAAAGCTAGAATCATTCTCCAGGTACCCAAGGCTGCTGAGCAAACTCTTCCCCTTCCTAGACCCGCATGGCCTCCTGAGGGTAGAAGGTTGTCTGGAGAGAGCAGAGATCACTCCAGAGGGGGCCCACTCGATACTGGTTTCCAGCAAGCACCACATCACAACGTTACTAATAAGACACTTCCACGGGCAGGTTTAGTACTAAGGCCTTTCACTGAGAGAGCGGTAAGGGCAGCTTGATTTTGGGTTGTTAGGGGAAAGCAATCCATTAGCAGCACAACCCATGACTGGGTTAGGGTTAGGGTGACGTGACCTGCCGCAAACTATGTTACAAGACGGGAGCGCGATCACCGATCGCCTCAGCACGGACCCCCCCTTCACATACATAAGGCTAGATGTGTTTGGCCCTTTGTTTGTTAGCGCACGAAGAACCTGAGTAGGCCAGGCGAACAGCAAGCAGTGGGCAGTCATCTTCACATGCATGAGCTCACATGCAGTACACAACGAAGTGCTGGAGTCAATGGACTCATTAACGCCCTCAGTAGCTTCTTCGCCATCAGAAGCCATGTGAAACAGTTCAAGTCAGACTGTAGAACCAACTTTGTGGGCGTCTGCAAGGAGCTCCAGATAGACTCCAGCGTCCATAATAACAATCAAGTTGAAAACTACCTGACAGTGCATGATTGCACGTGGAAGTTTAATCCCCCACACTCTTGACATATGGGTGGCAGCTGGAAGCGGATTATCACGTGCCATATACCATGACCACCTATTATTATTATTATTATTATTATTATTATAACAATAGGGCTGGACCCCTATAGTTATTGTTCAGGAAAATTCTCTGAATTTTGAAATCTAAAACTATTGGGAAAACATACTTCGGCAGAACGTACGAACACTGTTTACGTCTTGTTTGAACCGCTATGTCACAAACATCTCGTGGTTGAAGTTTCATCCAAAAAAACAACCAAATTTGAGCTATCACAGATGCAGTCCAATGCATTTAACTCAAACATATGTCCAACCCAGCTAAAAGTATCTAGAACACAATATTGACAGAATTCACAAACATGGTTAAGGTGTCATGAAAATTGGTATGTCACAAGGATCTTGTAGTTTAAATTTCATCCGAATATTTTCATCCGAAGCATGTTCATGGCAAGCATGAAAAGGATCACTGAAATGGTACATCCAGTAATGATTCCCTTAAGTCACTATAGCCAAATAAGGTAAAACAAACGTCATTGAGCCTATGGCCCACTGATGAAAGCCCTTGCATTTGCAGTATTCTGAGTATTAAGAACAGTTCTAAAATGACATAAACTTTGAAACACCACCTTTATAAACCTCCTGCTCCACATGAGTAGACTCGCAGATTAAAAGTTTTTATATATGTTATGAAAAAAATCTCTACTCAAGTAATTTATTCCTATTGATGGCATATCGACTGACAACTGTAGTTATAATAAGATATATAATAATATATGAGATATTAGATATATTATATATATAAAAAAAAATAATAATAATAATATATATATATATATATATATATACATATATACATATATACATATATACACACACACACACACACACACACACACACACACACACACACACACACACACATACATACATGCATCCAAGCTTTTGCCTGGCTGATAACAAAGTGGAGGTTTCGCGATAGTGTTGGATCGAGTCTTTTGAACGACTCTGTTGGAGGAAGGAAGGGAACAGTCTCGCTGGGCGATGAGCCGTTCTCTTTTGCCAAGTTTTACAGACAGCTATTTCGTGCTATTTGCAAACGTTTCCTCCCCATTTAAGAGACGGCCTATGCTCCTTTCTCGCCGGGAGGTGCCCTGGCCTCAAAGGAAAATGAATACATATATAAACTTATGACGGGGGCGGGGACATATTCGGCCCTCGGAAACGAACGGAGCCATCAGATCCGGTTCCCTTTAAAGAGCCGGAATTCCCATCACTCCATCCCCACCTCAGCCCCTGGCAGGCGGGCGCATCCATTGGCTGGCGGCTTCCATGTGGTGGGAGCCCCGAACTCGTGATTGGCTCGCTGCGGGCAAACAATAGCGGAAGGGGGCGTGGCCAGTCGCCTGTAGGACCCAGCCGCCTGACAGGCCGCATTGAGGGAACAAAGTCCCTCTGGCCAGACGCGTAGCTTCTCCCCTATCCCTGGGTCCACTGTGTAGAGCTCGTCTGCTCCTATGGGGGGGGGAAAACGCTCCGATGGATGTGTATGAGGAACGCTCCTGTAGGCTATTCATGTAGTTTGCGATAAAAGTAAGTGAGATGACTCTTCGCCGAGTGCTTTGGTTCTTTCAACTCGCTGGCTAACGGCTAAAGACTGCTAGCTGTGTGACCCAAGGCAGTGAAGTGAAGTAAGGAAGCTCTACAGCGCTTCACTGGTTTGTGCTCTTTCCATATTATACACATTTTAACATTGTATTAACCTGTGTTCAGTGGTCCGAATGGCTGCTTTATATATTACGGTTGTGGTAGCTAACCTTGCAATTACACTCCATTTAGCCCATGTTAGCCATCCAAGTTGATAATTAGCCAATTAACGATACTACGCTTTGCGCCGAAGTGGCCAGTGATACGCTGCTTTGACGGTACCTCTGAGGAGAAAGCGTCAGTTGTAGTAGGAATCAAGCTAAACTTGCAAGTGACATGTCAAATCTTTGTCTTGTGTTGTTTTTGCTGTTCAGTACATTAGCTAGCTGTTACGACTTCAGAATGATTCATTTGCATTTCAGAGAACACGGAAAACACTGAAGGAAATGTTGGCGCACGTACAGTATATCCACATGATACGTGTGAACTGTATGTGTATTGCTTGTATGTTAGGGGGGTAGACAAAATAACACCAACATCTCAGCTATATATCGAGCACCTAACAAGCAGTAGTGCCAGCCTTTGCCTTCAGAGCAGCTATAATCCTTCTTGGAATGCTGGCATACAGTCCTGAACTGTGGGTAGTGGGATATTACCCTATTATTCAAGAAGGAAAGCCTGCAGTTCTTTTAGGGATGAAGCACTTCCCATTGAGGTTCAATGATGTTCGATCAGGTGATTGGGGAGGCCATGGTAGACTGTTGATTACATCCTGGTGTGCACAAGACCACTCTTGAATTTGTGTGTGTGGGCATCATCATCCTGGAATATGGAAACATCAGAGGGAAGGGCGCTGCTAAAATGGCATCATCGCCCTTGACCATTATTTGACCGTGCAGAGCCATAATTGGACTCAATGATTATGCCCTTGCCATTACAGTTCTCCCACAATGGTTAACAGTTGGCGACGGGTCTTGTGAGATGAAAGCATCCTTTGGATTCATTTCAGCATAAACCCGTCAGATCTAGTAAATAGGGCAAAAGATGACTCATCAGAGCATACTACATCTTTTTCAGTTGGTCAGGGGTCCAAGTTTCGTGCTCTTTACACCAGTGCTCTTGCACTTACAGTACACTTACACTTCAATTCAAGTGTTTATTTTTGAGAAGGGGTCATAGAGGTAGTGATCAAATTATGTGGTGAATTTTAAGCCTGTGCTTTTGTGAAATTTAACAGCTATCGTAAGTGTCCATCGATTCCTGTCAGTGAGATTTGTGACCATTGCAGTTTGCTGTGTGCGGTTGTGATTTTTAAGGCTGTTACTCTTGACGCACTAACCGAGTTTATTTGCAATTCAAGAGTAGAGTATTTGGCTTCTTTGGAACGTTTGTATTGTAGTATTGTAGTTGTTATAAACAAATACAAACAAAAGAAACAATTCAGTTTTTATATGGAACTCAGTGTGCTTCTACTCAATTTTCAGCAAGAAAAATTGATTAAAAAGATAACTATTTAAAAGACGGAATGTTGCGCAACAGCACAATTAACTCAAGACACGGCTATCGGGAAGTGTGAGTGGTGAATACACAATGAAGTTAAAACAACATTAATAATAATAAAAAAAAATAATAATAATAATTGTTAAATTGTCAAATTGTTAAATATTAATTTTAAAAATAGGTAAAATGTTTAGATAACAAATATCTTTATTATTAAGCGTTAACTGAACATTCATAAAGTAAATAGTAGGGCCAAAATTGCTATTAGATTGTGTATTTATTTATTTATTTGTTTATTATTAAAAAATTATATTTATTATTATTATTATTATAATTATTATATATATTTTAAATATAATAAATAATTAAATAAATAAATAAAACTTGATTGCCATCACATGTGAATTGATTCGCTAACCAAAACATTTATTTGTTTATTATTAAAAAATTATATTTATTATTATAATTATTATATATATTTTAAATATAATAAATAATTAAATAAATGTTTTGGTTAGCGAATCAATTCACATGTGATGGCAATCAAGTTCACTGTAAGTTAATCCAGTTTGTTGCACAGTAAACGCACATGAGAGAAATATTCCCGGTAACACTGTGAAGTCGGCGTCGGCGGAGACGCATGAACGCACTGTCGTGTCTTCCTCTCCTCCCGAGTTTCACTCTGTGTACAACAGAATACGCCTTTCACCAGAATGTCCAATAATTCCACAGATGTGGTGATGAAAGTGGGAAATAAACTCGACCATCACAGATGGAATGTCCTCTAGTCTAGAGGTTTCCAACCACCAGCTCGTGGACCGTACCGTGCCAACATGGGCAGGAATGTTTTCAGGAGCAATCTGCATTTTTTTCAGGTTCCTGATGACTGAATGTTGTCAGTATTAGCACCAATATCGATATTGGCTCATGATCCGTCCCATTCCTAATTAAAATGTATAGTCTCTGAATCGTATCGAAGCCCATGTATCTAGATACGTATCTGATCATCTTATAAGGGAGAGATGCACACCCCTAGAACTAATGATTCTTTTTTGATTCGATATTATAGGCAGAGGTAACCGTTCCACTTGTCCCTGGTAGTAAGATGCCTAATCCTGACCTGAAAAATGTTGGGTTCACCTAAATTAAAAAGTTAGTCGTACCAATGCCACCAATGTAAAAAGTTAGTCTGGAGCCCTGACTTTACTATTGAGTACTGAAATATTTTCCCTCCAACTCTGCTGACTCAATCCATGCAGTCCGCGTCTCCTCTAAATTCTGCTTAAAGCCCTTTTACTTTTTTATTGCCGGCACAAAACAAATGAGCGCACCCCCAACTGCAAAAGTGAACCTCAATTAAAAAGCTGTATTGGATTATTTTGTTTACTTTTGGCGATCGCTTAGAAAAACACCTAAGTTTCATCAAGTCTTGCTTCTTGTGTGGGCATGAGGCAGTGGCTCTCTCATGAGGTGCTCTCTTCTTCTCGCTAGGTGTAGGATCATGTAGTTTGAACCATACACATTGATGCCGCATTGACTGCTTCGGTCTGTTGCTGCGTAAACGGGGAGCCCGTTTTTTTCTGAATAAGCACTACAACGTTTACTTTTCTCAAATGATTTAATAAGTCGTTTTTATGTTCAAGTGTGGAGTGGAAAACAAATGTGAAAAGTTTTTCTGCTCCACATAGATCATGAGCTATGAAGTTTACTATTCAATGTTTATGTTGTTAACCATAACTGATAAGTTTACAAATCTACAATGAACAGATGGATGCAATTCTGTGACCCATTTAATAATGCCAGTGTTGAATAGTGTTGGGAATACATTACTACACGTTATGGGTTAAATTCTCGCAATTTTTTAACGTGTATAGCATTTACAGTAACAAGCATCTTTTTCCACCAAGTAGTAGCGTAGTTTGACCTAACCAAACGCTACGTCACTGCTTTCTGTTTCACATAACCAGTTTAACCGTAGTGACAGTGGCAATCACTAAATTGGTTCCAACAAACATCACTGGTGACTATAGCTGGGATCTGGCAAGGCTAGTTGCTGCTTCAACCTATAGAGGTCTAAACTTGACATTAACGTACGCACAAACATGGAATCAGGATATAGCTCCTACATAAACATTTACTTGAAACAAGGCACTGTTAGTACATGTTACTTTTCTGGAAATACAAAGTGCTGTATGAGAATATTCAATTACCTTGATGTGAATCTCTCTGAAGCTCATACAGTTGAATAGAACTGCCCAACGTTGACTTTGAGCTTGACCTCCCTTTGTACATCCAACACTGACTGTCCATGGTCTAAATACATCCAACCCAATATATGTGAAGGGTGGGCATGTGCGATGCCGTTATGGTGGAATATCCAACTTCTCTTGCTCTTCAAATTTGTCATGGAGTTTTAGGCAGGTTACACATTCGTGTAATGGAGATAAGTCTCTTGCCGTGACAGCCCTGAAGAAAGATGACAGTGGTGCGCCGGTGCTATTTCAAGATTCAAGATTAGAGAGTGTATTTAAATGAGGTATTATGCATATGCATTTGGTGCAAAAATGGTGCATAAAGAAATGGTCTATAATTTAAGTGGTAATTTTTGATAGGTTTATTATAACGGTGAGAGACAGAATATCAAAGAAAATCACATTAAATAAGATATAAATTATTTTCCGTATTTGTAAGTATGTAAGATCAAATAAGTATTTGATCCCCTATCAATACATGACTTAGTACTTGGTGGAGAAACCCTTGTTGGCAAGTACAGAGGTCAGACGTTTCTTGTAGTTGATTACCAGGTTTGCACACATCTCAGGAGGAATTTTGGACCACTCCTCTTTGCAGATCCTCTCCAAATCTTTAAGGTTTCGCTTGGCAACTCGAAGCTTTAGCTCCCTCCACAGATTTTCTATAGGATTAAGGTCCGGAGACTGGCTAGGCCACTCCATGACCTTAATGTGCTTCTTCTTGAGCCACTCCTTTATTGCCTTGGCTGTATGTTTTGGGTCATTGTCGTGCTGGAAGACCCATCCACTACCCATTTTTAGTGTCCTGGCTGAGAGAAGGAGGTTGTCACCCAGGATTTCACGGTACATGGCCCCATCCATCTTTCCCTCGATGCAGTGAAGTCGGCCTGTACCATTAGCAGAGAAACACCCCCAAAGCAAAATGCTTCCACCTCCATGCTTGACGGTGGGGATGGTGTTCTTGGGGTCATGGTCATAATTCCTCTTCCTTGGCGAGTCGCATTGATACCATAGACCTTGATTTTGGTTTCATCTGACCACATCCCCTTCTCCCATGCATTCTCTGAATCATTCAGGTGTTCATTGGCGAACTTCAGACGGGCCTGTACATGTCCCTTCTTGAGCAGGGGGACCTTACGGGCGCTGCAGGATTTTAATCCATTACGGCGTAGTGTGTTACCAATGGTTTTCTTGGTGACTGTGGTCCCAGCTGCCTTGAGATCATTAACAAGCTCCCCCTGTGTACTTCTGGGCTGATCCCTCACTTTTCTCATGATCATTGATACCCCACAAGGTGAGATCTTGCGTGGAGCCCCAGACCGAGGGAGATTGACGGTCATTTTGTGTTTCTTCCATTTTCGAATAATCATGCCAACAGTTGTCTCCTTCTCACCGAGCTTCTTGGTCTTGTAGCCCATTCCGGCCTTGTGCAGGTCTACAATCTTGTCCCTGATGTCCTTAGACAGCTCTTTGGTCTTGCCCATGATGGAGAGGTTGGAGTCTGATTGATTGATTCTGTGGACAGGTGTCTTTTATACAGGTAACAAGTTGACAAAGGTGTCTTTTATACTGGTAACGAGTTGAGATTAGGAGTACTTTCTTAAAGCGAGAGGACTAATCTGTGGGAGCCAGAATTTTTTAAGGTTGGTAGGGGATCAAATACTTATTTCACTCAATGAAATGCAAAATAATTTATATCTTTTTTTAATGTGATTTTCTGGATTTTCTTTTTGAGATTCTGTCTCTCACTCTGATAATAAACCTACCAAAAATTACCACTAAAATTATAGACCGTTAATTTGTTGTCAGTGGGCAAACTTACAAAATCAGTGAGGGATCAAATAATTATTTCCCCTACTATGAACACCCCTCAAGTTAAATATTGGGATTTGAAAATAATGCACGGACAATTGCCCTTATTTACTTTGCCACATGGACAATTGAGATCAGACACCGCAAAACAAGTGCAAATTGCACTCAGCAGCAAAATTTTATGGGCGTCTTTGAGCTGCCATATCATTAGCGCAATATCTTTTGTGAATCAGACGCTAAGACAGTAACCAATGGCGGGCGCAAATTGATACGCAATTCATGGTTCTATTAGCGGCTGCAATCCATTTTTTGTGAATTTGCCCCACTGTCTTCAATGGTTGGGGCAAGATTGTTATCTTCCTCTGGTCCATTGATCTGCTGTCTTTCTTTATGTGCCCTTGCAATGTCTCAGTAAGAGATTAATTTCAGCATCGGTGTAAAGCTTTGGAATGTGCGTGGCAACATTTCTCAGATGGGGATGTCGAAGAGCAGCCTATCTTTTAGGAATTTGTGATATAGTGAAAATATAATTATTTTCGATGAGGGATGGTAGAGTGAAACTCTGGGTAAGAGAGCTACTACGACTCTCAGGGGGATGAAGGCCAACCCTTGTAGTTGGGCCTTCTAGCTCTTTTACCCTGACTGAACCACATCTGTACAACCTCCTTGGCATCAAACTCCTCCAAGCTAGTTCCCTTAAGACTTATTCTAATCAGGCCATCCACTGTGACCGCATGCAGGCGCCCTCTGACCCTCGTTGACCGATCATTAACCGTAACCGTTATTAAAATGTACTATTTAGAATGGACGAATGTTAAGAATTCAAATCGTGATAATGGCAATATTCCGACTTGTTGACGACGTTAGGGATGGGCAAGAGTACTCGATTTGGACATCAGTATTCGTTCAACGTAAAGTGTAATCGCATTTTTACATTTTTACTAGAGCGTGCCCAAAATAAGGTTGGGGAAAAACTATCACATTACTTTAAATAATATATAATCCAGAAACACACTGTTCATTAATTTTAAACAGCTTATTATGAATGTAGCATTTTAATTTCTTTACTTTGTTTGGTTTGTAAAAGCTTAGCTAACCGTGGCCGGCACTTCCAAGTTTGTAGACCTCACCAGAGGGCTGTGTAAGCTGTCCTCTTATGGGCTTGAAGTAAAAGGCACGTGTGGTTGCACGTAAATGGTTTAGTTATTAACATCTTTTCCTCTGACATCAGATTTAATCCTCTCCTCTTAATTAAATATTAATTAATTTATGAACTAAACCCATTTGTTCTAATTACTATAAACATTTTAACAAATAACTGACAGTTTGTTTGTACTGGACTTTATCGGTAGTGAAAACTTTTATGATCCGCCTCTTTGATCTGATTGGCTAAGCGACCATGATGTGACATTGACGAGCGTCGCTGCTGTTTGGCCTGAGTAGCGCGCGTGAGAAGAAAGCTGCGACACGAAAACGGCGACACTCCATATGCTAGGGTAACACTGCTGGCGACGCTGCAGCGTGAAGCCAAGCAGATCTCGTCTCGTCGTCGTACGGTCACACTGCCAGAGACAGGGCTTCTGTGCCCCTGGCGTTTGTTGGCGTGGTGAGGACAAAGGCCAGGCGAGGAGGGGCTATTCACAGATACACTGCACTGCAGTCACACTGCGTATGACAATAAACAACCTGACATGAATTGATTGAGAAAGAATGAAGTTAATTGGACATGACAGAGCATCACTCTTAATCACTCTAGATTTGTTTCCAATTAGACGGATCAAAATCATAAATAAGTCTTGACTTTTTACGTCCAACATTTTCTTTCGTTTATTTTGAAAAAGAAACAGGCGAGAAATTAATATGTGCGTCTAAATCAAAGGACGTGACTGTGGTTTCCTAATGTGATGGTTTGATGCGATTGGCACTACGTAAATGAGTGTTTATCATCATTAGTATAAGAAAAACAGGATTGTCTGAGAATATTAACTAGGGGAAGATCTTTAAGAAAAGAAATGGAAATACTAGTTAATAGCTTTTTTTTTATATCAGTTCTGTATGTATGTAATTAATCTCCTCAATATAGTTCTATAAGTACTTTGAATCTGAATAGAGATGCAGACAGTTGGTAAATGAGTAAAAAATGGCTCCCAATGTTTTTATTTTTTATTTCAGTCATCGCTCTCATGTGCCCATGGAGAAGGCAGCCTTTGAGGGGTGGCTGGAGTCGGTCTCCGCCTCTTTCCTTACACTCAACGACCAGCAGCGCAACCAGTCGCTGGACCACCTCATCTCCTTGAGTGGCGCTGCCCAGCTACGCCATTTGTCCAATGGACTGGAGACACTGCTCAAGCGTGACTTCCTACGCCTCCTACCCTTGGAATTGACCTTCTACCTGCTGCATTGGTTAGATCCCCAAACCCTTCTTACCTGCTGCTTGGTGTGCAAGCAGTGGAATAAGGTAAACCTCTCTGTTTGTATGTGTTTTGATTGAGCAAATTTAACAGGATGAATTGTTTTTAAATGTACTTAAACATTGCATTATGTAAGACATTTCATGGGAGTTGGCGTGGAAACTCCGCCGTGCACATTTAAAAAAAATATTTTTTCAATTATTGCTAGCATCCTTATGGTCAGGTGTTTTGTTGAAATTAAAGTATATAACTAATAAAAACGAATGTAAAATTGATAGCCAGCCGAAATCTTGCTGTCTCACGAAGGTGCATGAATGAGTCGAAGTACATGGTAAAAAAAAAAAAGCCTTCATCAAAGGCTGAAGGCAAGTGTCAATGTTTACGGTTAGATGGGGAGTGTTTCCGGTTGTATATAGTGTCACATGCATGTTTTGCAAAGTGGGCCTCAGATGTTGCTAATTTTTGGGGACATTACATTTATTCATTAAACCATTTAGTAGAGGCCTTTTTCCAAAGCGACTTACTCGAGAGGCTAGAAACAATCAAAGCATGCATCGAACATTGGAGCAACGTCAAACTTAAGGGCCTAAATTCAGCTTTTCAACCAGATACAAGCGCAAGATAGCTGTACGAAATGTAAAGAAAAACTGTGACCCACCGCATACTTTAGGGTCACATTTTGAAATTGAACTGGTGTTGGGTGGTGTGGTTTAAGCCGCCACACCTGTCATGGGTCCAGGTAATTGGGCCCGGGATCAGGGTGGCTGTATGCCTGTTTTTTTTTCGTGACCACAATCTAAGGGGCAACAGGTATAACCCCACACACACACACACACACACACACACACACACACACACACACACACACACACACACACACACACACACACAAGGAGGGCCTCTAGAATGACAATGATCCATCTGCTCCCGGCTTGTTCCACCTTGCCCACTCTCTACAATAACCTGATGTGTTTGCATCATCGCCCAATTACCTGGACCCAAGACAGGTGTGGCTGCTTAAACCATACCATCACCCCCACACCACATAGACATTTTTATTTTTTCACATAATATGGAAGTGTGTAATATCAGAGCTTCAAAACAAGGTATCACTTGTGGAAACAAGCAAATACATTGGAAGCTATGACTTATGAAAGGTTAAGGTTTGAAAACAGAAGTTCTGAGAAATCAGGCTTTAAGGTTTTAGAAAGGATTTTCAGATATTTTCAGCACAAAATACACATTTAGAAACACAAATAGTGCTTCAAATTGTTACTTTTGGATAGTGCTGTACTCCTTTAATGAGATCATGTTGGATGTGTTGTCTGAATAATATTTGAATCATTCATTTAAGTAATTTCCCCCTGGGATTATTAAAGTATTTCTGATTCTGATTTATAAAATATATTGAAAAAAGGAATAATTTAAGTTAATCTTTTAATTTTAAGTTAATTTTTTATGCTCACTATACTAGCATGCCCCCTCTATTATTCTGTAGGTTCTAAACATTCTCTTTTCCTGTCTTTGTTTTATAACAATGATAGTTCTAAGGAAGTGGCCCAATTCAGATCGTGCACATGACCATGGCCACCACATGCCACCCAAGAAGCGTTTTCCGAGCCCTCCGCCACAGAGACACAAAAGACAGGAGTTGTAAACACCAGTTTATTGTAGAGAGTGGGCTAGCTGTAATTATTAATTCCCACACCGCACAACAATTCCCAGAATGCAAATGGCAGGGGCCACCAGCCATTCTCATTCTAGGAATTGTTGTTTTCTGGGAGAACCCCTCTCTGCTGCCTCCTGCTGCCAGTTCCCCAACATAATTGAGGGCTACTGCGACCTTCTTCTTGTAATCCATAACAACACAGAGATTATGTTTTCACAGAGAAGTGAAAGTTCTTGCTTCTGATGTTTATTTGTTGTTGGTTCTTTAAACATTGTTTGACGTCAGTTCTTCTTCTTCATGTCCTCTGAGGCGGTGTCAGCGCAACAGTTTATTTTTTAATCATTTTAAATTTTTTTACGACTGGAAGAAGACTTGGTGAGGTCATTCACAAGTAGATAAAATTGAATCCTTATTTTATCAAAACGGTTTTAAATTCTTACTTGACATCACACGGAATATTAAAGGATGATATTGATCTGCATGTTAGGGTCTTACCCAACCGTAGGATCGCCGTTTGGTCAACAACATGAGTTCAACAGGAGTTGGTGAGTAATTCAACCAATGCTGATGGTTCACATAGCCTTGACCGTTTTAATATTTATCTAATATTTATAAATCAAACCCAATTTTGAAACTAAGTTGAGAGATAGAAAAAAAAACATGAGGAACATAAATAAGCTATAATGTCATTTTTGACCTAAAATCGAATTTCGGATATTTTTCCACGCACAACCAACAGTACAGCCCTGCAAAATGTGCCAGGTTATGATGTGGTGGGTCAAAATTGTGTTATTAGTGAATTATATATATTTTATTGTTTGTTTAGACCCAAGTCTCCTTTGCATAAAGAGTCTGGCTGGGCTTCCAGCGCAAATGCGGTGGCTATGTAGCTCAAGAGGGCTACTGTATAATTGGGTTGGGTTGTCTCAAGATAGCTTTGGCTGTCACAGCTCGTCAGCCATCTGAATGGCTTGAAGGTAGGACGGGCTTGAAGTTGTGTGTTTGAAGTCATACTTGGATGTGAACTCCTGGAACTACAGTACTGTGACTTGCAGAACATTGTCCATAACAAGTTGCTCAGGAATTCCCAACCTTGCAAAGATACTTTTCAATATGGTTATGGTAGGCTTGGTGAGACCTTCCAGCCACCTTGAATAGAAGTATATTGGCGCTTTTCCACTGGCTTTATTTGCCATGCTAAAGTGCTGATTTATAAGAGAGCCATTAAATGGTATGTACAAATTAAACTGTGTAGGTCAAGGAAGAGCTAGATCATAAGAGCTAAGCCAGGCTAAACCTCAGTCCGGGTTAGGGTCACCTAATATGGGCTTCCCACCTCTCACCTCAATTCATAGGCCTGAAGGACAGACTTTTCAGTACCGCCAAAAAGCTGTGGTGACTGAACCAATCATAGCGTTGCAAAGACATTTCACTGCATACTGTATATGTATGAACTTATGTATGTGACAAATAAACCTGTTGAATCTTGAGAGGGAGGAAGCAGTAGGGGAATCATAATTCTGGCCACATGCTGTATGTATGTGTTTCAATGCAAATGTAACTATAGGAAAACTGCTATATGTTATTTTGTATTTGTAAAAACATGCATCTTTAAAGCATACATACTAAGGAAAAGTCAACAAACGACAAAAACAGTGCATGGAAGTGGAATTTTAATTTTAAATCATTACTTGCCAATTGAAAACCTGATGCAAATCTCATTGCCACACATAAATGCGTGAATAAGTTGAATAAGTGATCTGATAAGTGATCACAATATACATCACAAAACTAGAGTGGTGTAATGGAACATAGTTGATCCATGATCCATATGGACCCAACCCCCCCGCACCTCCCCGATTCGACATGCATGTGAACCGCAGGTCAATTGCAAAATGTTACCATCATAGTGAACTAGTTTTGCTGCCGCTGTTACTTTTTAAAGTAATAATTCTATACATCTCGATGCAAAGTTGCAGTGAGAAAAAGATAAACAAGATCGAGTGCTGTGTTTTACTCTGAAGCACAATGATTGGTTTACCGTATGTAGCACTATATTGCTGCTACTACGTCACATCGTAAAACAAATTTTGCCGCTTTGCGTCTGCTCATCCACCATATTGGAGTGGTGAAGATCTGCTAGTAAACAAATACAATGTGTACTTAGAGATGCTGACCTCTCTACAAAATCAACTGTAACTCGCTTAATTCTGAACTGATTTTCATGAACGCGAGAAATTAAATATGATAGTGGTTCCTTATTGGAATTATATTCAGTTACTGGGAGCGGATCTACTATTTTAGCATTCCATGATTTAAAGGAAGAAGGTATCATGTTCATATTGCACTTTACTTTATTTAACAATTGATTATTGAATATTTTATATATTTTAAGATTTTATTTCAACATTGGACATCTTGAATGTTGTTTTCATTTAAGACCATGGGCAAAAGTTCCTTGCTTTAAATGTTTTACAGAATGCAAAGCAAAGTTATATTTGTCTCCCCTTTTTTTGCTGATCCGAAAAATGGTCCGATCCGTTACTCAAAACCGTGATACTATCCGAACTGTGGGTTTTGTGGTCCGTTGCATCCCTCCAAAACTCTCATACTTCTTTGGCTCAGTAAAGCTCTAATCAGACATTGGCAACATTCATTAAAATATGTTCAATATGTAAACTAATAAGCAAGGATTATTGAGTTAAACCACCAACAAAAATGTAAAGCAAGTTGACGCCTACAAGCTTTGACAATGCTTCCAGATGTATTCCTTTCATTGCACACACGGCGTTGCATTTTGTTGTACCTTCATGGCACCATATAAATAAATACATGAATGCATAAATGCATAGAAAATATATACAATTATTATAATTATATTGGAAATACAATAGGTTTTAACAATTATGTAATTTAAACTATTGTACATAGTATCATACATTCAGCAATGTATTTTACGGTTTATTAAAGGGAGGTATTTTCAGGCATGCAAATTTGTCACCTTTCGGCAACATTCGCCATTTTGAAATCAAAATTGGCCACCTAGGTGATCCGTGGAGATCTGATGAGGAAAATATTTAGGGGGGTGGGGCTTCAATCCATCTGTATGTAGATCTCTCAAAATGCGCAGGCGCCAAGTGGGCCCTGCTGCACCTAGTTTCAAGAAAAACAACGAGGGCACGTGGACATGGACATACAAGCTGTGTCCCATTTCAGGGGCTCTAGCCTTGTAGGCTGCATTTTAAGACCGAATGTGTTACACCGGCGCGACGAAGTGCTGTCCTATTCCAGAGGCTCCTTCAAATGTGGTCTAGAAATGCAGCCCTGTTTTCCCCGATTTTTAAGGCTTCAGCGTTTGAAGGTATTGTACGTTTCGTAGTCCTGAAAACGTCAGATTAGTGACTGGCGCATTGTTGTGAACTATTGGAGATAACGCGAGTTTAGTTCTTAAGCGCCCCAATCCTCCATGTAACGTGGAAAGTGATGATGACAATGTAAGTAAAAGTTTCATTGATTAGTATAATTTCATTGTGTTCAGTAAAGTGACTCAACATCAACTTGGTGAGAGGGACCCCCTCTGTTGACACAGACCCTCGTGGTGAATTAGGCACATAGAATTTTGCATGGGGCGCCATGGAGATCAGGACCGGCTTTGTTAGCAACTGACCACTACGTCCTCTGCACACTTAATTCACGCCACGCAACTCAACGACATGCACTGAGTTGGCGGTGTTTGCCGGCAAGCACCCACACAATTTCCCGGAATTGTCTAGTTTAGCAATATTGTTCTTGGAGAGTATCAAGTTTGTAATTAGTTATGTACCTAGTGGGGCTGCCTTTTACACTTAATGAATTCATAATTTGTACTTGGCATTTAGTAACTTACTTTTCAAAAAGGAAACGCCCTCAGAGCATAACCCCGGAACCCCCTAGTGGGTCTGAGTCTTCTCCACTCACGCATCCTTCTCACCTTTTCACCCCTCAACAGTTTGCATGCCTGTATTTTGCTCAGTTGTGGGCAATTTCTTACTGGGCCTGCCCCCAGAAATTGACGAATCATCAGTCGGAGACTCGTCAGTCAACTGAGATATCAAGTCAGGCAGTCGTTTTCTTTCTTCTCTTTTCTTTTTTTTTTTTTTTTTGGTCAGTCAATGTGCATTAAATTAACAGGATAAAACAAATAGAAGCAAAAATGCAGAGATAACATTTCAATGAGGAATTATTAATCAGGGGTAGGGCTGAATGATTTGGGAAAATAATCAAATTGTGTTGTTTTTTTTTTTGTTGTTTTTTTTGACCAATATTGCGATTGCAATTTTTTTTTAAGTTCTTTATCTTCTGTATAATATCTTCTGCAAATGTGTAATTATAATCTGTATAAACTAAACACAAGCAATAATTTCTATAGTATGATCAACACAACATTGGATACAGTCAACATATAAACTGTTCATTCATGTAGGCCAGGCCTACATGTTATGATGATATGAATTGATGCATGAATTAAGATGAATAACATATCTTTATTTAACTATTGAATTTTAAAAATTAAAAACCCTCAACCACAATAGAATATTGACTGATTGATTTAACTTCAAGCCTTTGTAATTGTTAGAATCTGAAAATGAACATTCGAAAAAATATTCAGTGTTTAAGCAGAAATTGATAATTTTTTATAAAAATGCGCACATACGTAGCATACGTCCATATGCATGGAGTGTTTCTCTGTGTGCTCATGGACAACTTCATGCTCATTCAATTCATTAAAAAAAAAAAAAAAAAAAAAATGTAAAAGGTAAAAACAGTGTGGGATGGCTATCGTCAAGGTTTTAATGGTGCTAATACTCGTACCGATACTGCTTATCGACCCGGTACTTTAACGGAGTATATCAGAGAGTCAGTCCCTTTACATATTCAATGAAAGGGGACCATACTTTAGTGAACTTGTCATAAGACCCACTCAGTGTGTGTCAAATTTTTTTCAAGCTGGAGCAGGGACAGCACCTCTGCTATCCATCTCTTGAAGGGGGATGTTTATTGGATTTCCAGTTCATGACGATTAGTCTGCGTGCTATGAGGCTCCTTAATGCTATTGCTTTTTTTTGTGCATTTGTAACATGAATTTCCACTGGTGTTACTCCCAAGATGGCGGTGAGTGGATTGGGTTCAAGGGGTGTACAACAAAGCACTGAATGGCAGTCGAATATAGGGGACCAGAATTTGACCAGGGATAAACATGACCAGAACATGTATCCTAATGAAACTGGGCTACCGCATCTAGGGCTGTTTGGGTTAACAAATTGGTATATTTTGGCTAGTCTGTCATTGGAATAATGTGTTCTATGGAGTACGTTGAATTGAATTGAGTCGTGCCTTATACAGATTGAAAAATATGTATAGTGGAGGTGCAATTTGCCCAGATATCCTCAGGGATTACCATTTAAAATAACCTCTTGAATCTTGAATCTTCTAGGTCGTGTTCCCAGGCTTCCCATATTTTGTCTTGGGGATTAAGCCCCTATCAAAATGTAATAGTTTGTATGTGGAATCTTTATTTGGAGGTTTGGGGTAGTTAGGGAAATGTTTGGATGCAAAGCTGCCAGCTTGCATCAGATATCTGAAAAAGTGTGGTTTTGGGATATCATGTTTTTTGCGTAGAAGTTCAAAAGACATGAATGATTTGTCATCAAAGAAGATTAATCTGTGTCGGTGCAAACCAGAAAAATTTGAATCGATTTGTGAGCGTTTGAAGAGATAGAGAAGAGCGAGGCCATTTATCTGATTCTGATTGAAATGTTTGTGAAATTGTGTCCAGATTTTAATGGCGTTAGAGACTGCGGGATTGGCATTGAAATCTTAGCATTTGTGCATGCTGAAGGGGCAGACAGTAAGGAGATTGGGGAGATTGATGCATGTGAGGTGAGTTAGATTGTTGCCCAGGCAGGCCCGTCTTTATCAGAAGAAGCTGTCACCCAGTATGTAAGTTTGGAGATATTTGCTGCCCAGTAATAGTGAAGAAAATTTGGAAGACCCAGCCCTCCTTCAGGTTAAAGTCTTTCCAAGTATATCTTTATTACATTTCACTGCATATATGTATGGAAGTATGTATATGTATGTGACAAATAAAAATCTTGAATCTCTTCTTAATTCGGGGGGGTTGTTTGGTTCCATACAAAAGTTGAGATATGATTTCCTAGTTTAACAAAGAATTGTGGGAAGCAAATGGGGAGTGCTTGAAATAAATACAGAAATCTTGGTAATACTGTCATTTCTAGGGTGTTAACCATCTTGTCCATCTAGTGAAATCGGGAGGCACGACCACCATTCTAAATCTGCTTTTGTGCGTTCTGACATTGCATTGAAATTTGCCATTGTGAGAGTTTTAAAGGAACTAGTTGTACTGTATCTACATCCTAGGTACTTGAAGGATTGATGTTCAATTCTGAAATGGAAATGGTCATATATAAGTGATTTACCAATATTATTTGCAGGAAAAAGGAAGCTTTTGGTTAAATTGAACTTATTGCATGAGAGGCTCCCAAACTCCTGTAGGAGGTATGGACTGTGCCAGGTCGGCAACATAGAGCAACAGGTCATCAGCGTATAGTGAAATCTTGTGAATTGTATCCCCCCTCGTGATGCCCCTAATTCTCTCATCATTCCTGATCGCAATTGCAGGAGGTTCCATGGCTAAATCAAACAGAAATGGCAACAAGCAACAGCCCTGGCCGGTACCCTTATATCCTGTGAAATAATCTGATATTAGGCCATTCATCTTAACAGCAGAACTGGGGTTGTCATATAGAATTCTAATCCATTTTCAAAATGTTCCCCCAAACCCAAATCTCCTTAAGACTGCATGCAACTACTCCCACTCTATATTATCAAATTTCTTTTCAATGTCTCGGGGTAAGATCACCTCAGGCAGCTGTACTGGATGGGTTGAGTGCAATATATTAAGGAGTCGTCTCACATTAGGAAATGGTTGGTGCCCTGGTATAAAACCTGTTTGGTCATGATGTATGATTGTAGGTATCACCTAGTTTAACCCGGTTGCGAGAGATTTGGTCAGTAATTTGTAGTCATAGCATAGGGGACTGATGGACCTGTAGGATGAGCAGTCAAGTGGGTTTTTATCCTTTTTTACCAGTACCGATATACAGGTACTCCTCGCTTAACGACCGAGTTCCGTTCCTAGGACAAGGTTAAGCGAATTGGTCGATAAGTGAGGACCCGTGTTATTTCACGGTAAGGGGGCATGGCCATTGTGAACACTAGTGTAGTGATTACTGACTGCGGGAACGAGACTGAGGATGGTGATCCGTGATGAGATGCTTGACACGGAGACAGCGTGCATGCAGGGCGCACACCGTGGTATTGTACACAGCGCACAATACAGACGGGTCAGAGAGCTGGTCGTAAGTCCGAACGGTCATTAAGGATTTCATCCCTCCATGCAGAGTTTAACTTTGTTTTTTATAGGCCAATAAAGCATGTGGGCCTAAGCTTCACTTTTACATGTAAACAAACAAATATGTTTACATGTAACCCCATTTTTCTTTTTTTCTTGAGATCATTGGGGGTCAACCACAGCAATGGGGCCATTGCACCCACGCTCTTCAGCGCCCATGATTGGCACAACGACCTATTGCAGCTCACTGTGCAGCAGTCAGCTGAACCTGTTCTCTCAATGCTGAATCAATTTAAAAGTTGCCGATGCAAGTCACTCCTTGACTCCCAAGGATTGGAAAATAAGATTTTGTTTGAGAAATACTTACGTTTTCCATTAAAAGTCATGAGTGTTTAAGTAGAAAGTAGTTTAGTTATCTGTGAACCATGTTGGGTAAGTGTTGATGCCAGATGCCATAGACCAATACAAGTTGAGATTAATTTTCAGGAGTATTCAACATATGCCTTATAGAGTCAGTGACCTCAATTATTTCCCCCTCTAGGTGATAAACGCCTGTACAGATGTTTGGCAGGGTGTGTGTAGGGAACTGGGGTGGCGAATTGATGAGTCAATTCAGGAGGCATCGCACTGGAAGGGTGTCTACATAAAGGCCAAGCTGCGGATGATGCAACTGAAGGATCAGGAGGCTTTTGAGACGTCCTCTCTCATTGGCCACAGCGCCCGAGTCTATGCCCTGTACTACAAAGATGGCCTTCTCTGCACAGGTATATTACTCCATCTTTAGGACTATGGTGGTGGTGCATGCAAGTATTACATTGGATTGGAGGAAATGTTTGATTGCTGGGCTATTATTTTGTTGTTCACAAAACTCCCTTATCGTATGTCCTTTGTTGGTCGATGTTTTCCATTGACAATTAGGATATCCTTAGAAAATAAACAATATCATGAATCTATGTTATATGATTGCTATTTTATTGTAATCAGACATACTGTGATACTCATGAAACTGTTTATAATTTGCATTTTTCAGGGTCTGATGACCTCTCTGCAAAATTGTGGGATGTCCGCACTGGGCAGTGCATCTATGGAATTCAGACCCACACCTGTGCCACCGTAAAATTTGATGAACAGAAGCTGGTGACTGGGTCTTTTGACAATACCATTGCATGCTGGGACTGGAGCACAGGCGCTAAAATGCAGCAGTTCCGTGGCCATACTGGTGCAGGTTGGTGCAAATGTTATCCTTTTATCAGGCTTATTTAACGATGATGTGTCTATTATAAATAATTGCAATTTGAATGTGTGCCAGAGTCTGATAAGTCTGTTTCCAAGATTTCTGGAATAACAATCGCTATGGGACCTCTGTGATCATGTAGGTCAATGCACAAACACAAAGCGCATTTGGGAGCATTACAATTAATCTGAGGTACAAGGGACATTAGAATCTTCTTGCTATATTAGACTCACACTGCTTTCTGTCTTTAATATGAATGACTGCAATGATAATTGCAATCAATTATCAATTGTGCTCAAGTATCAAAGGTTGCTAATGACATGTGGCACAATGTTGCCAGCCAAGTAGATGAATGTTACTTTGAGTGACAAATGTGCTGTCCCAAAGTTCATAGCCTGATGGGGACATATGGTCTACTGTCCAAATTAAACTTTCATGGACTTCTTTTGCCAAATCTTTTTTGGGATAACTTAGGGATAACAAGAACATTGGGATAACTTGTGCGATAGTCTTTCCTGTTGTCTCTCCTAACAGAGCACTCTGTAATTCACAGGGCAATGCTTATCTTTACATTGTTGCATGCTGCCTGACTGTGATATGGACAGATTGGTTCAGTGGTAAATATCCAAGCTAAGCAATTCAATTTAGGTAGAATGAACATAACAGAATTGTTATGAATTGTTAGACAACAGAATCTTCAGGGGGAAAAAGGAAAATCTGGCTGTTCTTGTAAAATGGCCTCACGTTTCATTATCTTTATGCAACCATTCAGAGCAGTTAAAGTTAATGAACAAATGTACATGTTGTGTAGTAACACTGAGCTGCAACTCAGTCACCAAACCAACTGCTTCTACCCAAGTCCTCTCCACTATCTGCCTCCTCACTATATATAAAATAGGAGACCAAGCTAGGAATTTGCAAGCCTCTATAAGCCATAAAATCAAATTCCCTTATAAAGAAGAGCACCGCGAAGCTGTATAGAGGGGGTTCCATGGCAATGCTGGGATGCCCAATATCACTGATCAAAGCACCATCAAGCCACTATATTAATTATTTTACAGGGTGTCCTGATGGCTAAACCAGATGTACTGTGTGCATACATGTAAACACAGCACCTTACAGCAACCCAAGTTTGAATCTGTCCTGCGGGAACGCATCATGTCTCTCCTTCCGTCTCTCAGCCACAATATTTCTTGTCTCCACTGCTATCTGTAATAAAGGCAAAACATGCCTTTACTTCAGCCAAAGAGTGAACCTCAGGGGATACAACATTCACTGCCTCCGTTATTGCAGCCTAAGCCTCATATTCCTTGCACCAGTTGCTACATGGGAGATGCTAGGGAAAAGAACAAATGTTCTGGCTTCTGAACATTTCAGTATTAAAAAAAAAAACAAACAAAAAAAAAAAAGGGTTTACTTTTGTGGCCATGGGCCACTTTTTCAGTGTGCTATACAAGTTATTGCTTCCACGTCAAGAAATCATGGGCGTGGTATTATGCAGATTAGAAGTTGCGGGCACATGCTTGTCAATTTAGAATGATCTGGATTCATCAACATATGCACAGGGGTAAGAACGGGTCTGGGTGTTGAGCACAAAATCCGGAATAAACATTGCTTATGCACTTTTTCTTAGTACATTTCTATGCACATATTGGTGGTAGAGGCCCATTGATCCCATAAGATGGCTGTCCATACTATTATAGATCCCCCACTATGTTTATCAGTTTGCATCAGATATTGTAGGATGGAGACATCCTACATCCCATAATCCATCCATTTAGCTTTTTCCAAATGTAAACCCAAATGGAAAATAGGATGAAAGATGATTCAGCAGACCATATTCATGATGTACTTTCACCATTGCCCCAGGTCTTGTGTTGCTCACACCGGGTTATGCAACTTTCTGTGTTGGCCTTCGATACAAGTGTTTTTTGAAGCCATAAATTCCAGCTTTGTGAAGCTCCTGACATTTTTTGTTGTTGAGACTGGATCACAGAGGTTCCCGATTTGATGGTTACTTTTGAGGCTGTACTATCATAGTATTTATAAACAATCCTATTGTGTCTTGAGCCTCATTGGCCACTACAGTATCTGACACATATTGCTTATTGGAAATCAACCTAATTTGACTCACCATTGCACATACTTTTGTAATTGTGTTTGTCACTTCAAGGTTAACCTCCTTCTCATGTGGTGTTTGACCTTATTACTGTACGTCTGCCGTCTGCAAATATCGCAATATGCAACATATCAGCAATAATGACGTTATCCCTTGCTTTGTCTTCTAAGCTCTGTGTGGAATCCTTGAACCCATCTATAGCTTCATTATTACCTATTAAGCGCAGTAATTGTATATAAATCTTGTGGTTTGTTAGTTTTTAGTGTTGACTACAATGATGAATTGGACATTCTGGTGAGTGGCTCTGCAGACTTCACAGTGAAGATTTGGGCTATGTCAGCTGGTGCTTGCCTAAACACTCTCACAGGGCATACTGAGTGGGTCACAAAGGTAAGTGTACAGTCATCCTGTTTAACGGTCATTTGATGAATTAAATCCTAACTGAAGTCTCAAAATTTGCCAGTAGATGCCTATGTTTTGTGAAGGGAAAATTGGGAATGTAGTACAGTGAAAAGATATATTACAAACACAGGCCTGTTTAATGAAGTATCTTTGTTTTGGTTTATAAATGTGTACGAACCAAATTGGGTTTTAATGATGCCAATGCTTTTCATAAGCAAAAAACATAAGCAAAAACATTATCACAAACAAAAACTCCTTTGTGATTTATTACATACTATCTAGTAAGTGCATCAACATACATTTGACATGTTTGAACAGTGTTTCCCACAGAATTTTGATTCTATTTGTGGTGGTAGCTGACCGGGGGATGACAGTGTCCCTGTTACGTACAGTGCTTTTTTTTTTGTTTCGTTCAATAAGGAAATTTAGTAAAATAAAAACACAATGTTTTTATTCACTTTATTTAGGGGAATTGCTCCCTCTCCAAATTCTCCATTAGACATGGAGAGGGAGACAGGAGCGCAAAGTGTGCCCCGATCACTCCCTCAGAGGACACACAGAGGACCCAAAATGTACTTGCATTTTTGATCAACAATATCGTATTATATTTCGAGGTCTCTAATTAGGCCTTCACAACATGAGGAAAATCTGTAATGTGCGATAATATTGTTCAGTATTGCAATGACGATATGACTTGTGCTAAATTGACAAATGTTAAAGTGTGCATAATATGCAGGGGCTATTCATAAACCATCCTGCGCATGATCTTGTTTTGATTCAGATTATGCATGGAGAGGAGGGGCTATTCACAGGCATGTCCGTTGTAAATGTGTTTGAGAGAGAGTTGAGAGCAGGGCAAGGAGGAGCTGAGGGAATCAATGCGCTGTGCACAGCTCTACAATGAAATACGATTTTGCCCATTTGAAATGTTAAAATAAATAGAAAATCAATATGTGGCGGTCAATGTTGATATTGTGGCAGGCCGCTGCAAATGAATCAATGTAAACAATGAAAACATTGAAAACAATCCCATGTTTTCTTGACAGTGGCTCAGTGGTTAGCACTGTGCCTCAGAGCAAGAAGGTCCTGGGTTCAAATCATGGGCTGTCCCAGCTCCTTTCTGTGTGGAGTTTGCATGTTCTCCCCATGTTTGTGTGGGTTTCCTCCAGGTGTTCGGATTTCCTCCCACCATCAAAAAACATGTATGTTAGGGTTAATACTCGCATCTGTGCCCTTGACCAAGGCACATGCGAAAGAGCTGGAGTTGGCACCCTGGCACCCTGGCACTGCACTGCGGTTGCCCACTGCTCCTAGGTATGGGTCAAATGCAGAGAGCTAATTTCCTCCAGAGGGATTTATAAAGCAAAACAAATTCTTTTTTTTTTTTTTTTTAACAATGCTTTGAATCATTAGAATCACGAGATTAAGAAAATGCTCTCAGCCTCAAATATTGTGTTTAAAAAGCAGAAACTTCTGCCACTGCAGTTTGGGTGGAAAGTTATTGTTCTAGCCTGCTTCAGACATGATCCATGGAACTGCATCACAGGGTGTTAATGGGATTGGATGAAGGGTGATCAGTTCATATAAAAAAATGGTCTTGCCTGGATTGTAATTCCAGACTATCTTTTTAAGATGAATCCACTCCCTTCTTTAGTAATGTCCAGTCACAATGCAAAATGTTTTTTAAATCAAGCATTTGATTTTGTTGAGGGAAATAAGTTGAATGTATCCATTGCACATATTTGTCTCCTCTATATCACATTTCAGGTGATACTACAGAAAAGTGAAGTTGAATCCATGGTGCACAGTCCTGGTGATTACATTCTGTTGAGCGCTGATAAGTATGAAATTAAGGTAATAAGTCGCTTTTGTAGTCTTTGCACCTGCTACTGTCATTTCGATAAGTTGATGTTTTGTCCAGTGATTCTATTGTTGCATTCACATAAACTGTAAAGTGTATCTAAAATATGGTCAAACCCTCTCTCCTATACAGAGCATCGGACTTAAAAGCGACCTACTATGCTCCTTTTTACACAAGTTAATATAGGTCTCTGAAGTCCCCAAAACATTTATTTGAAGTTTTTTGCTGAAAATACCACTCAGATTATGCATTCTAGCCATTCTAACACGCCTCTATAACCCTCTTCTAAAACGAGCTGCTTCCTTGTGGGAGGAGCCACCCTCCAGAGGAGCGGGTTCTCTGAGCCAGTGGCGTTTGAGCATGGCTTCTGGGTGTCGTTGTATTTACTCCGTAACTTTAATTGATTTCACCATATCAGTCCACCAAAATCTGTTTCTGAACAAATTTGAATTATTATCGGAAATTCATCCAATAATTGAAAAGCTAACCTTTTTTCAGGCTGTTATCAAGAGAGGGCTATCATAACATTGTACTTAGTTTCATTTGATGGCCTGGGCATGCTATACCACATATAAACCAGCACTGTCTTTCCCCCTTCAGGTGTGGCCATTAGGGAGAGAGATAAACTGCAAGTGCTTGAAGACTTTAGCTGTTTCAGAGGATCACAGTGTCACCCTTCAACCGCGCCTGCAGTTCGACGGACGCTACATTGTTTGTAGCTCTGACCTTGGAGTTTACCAGTGGGAATTTTCCAGTTTTGAGATTATCAGGTAAAAGTGTATTTCAAAAATCTTTTAGTCGCTCAATACATGTATTTATTTTGCGCCGAATACCATGAGAAACACATCTGTCAAATTGCAAAAACTGTCTCTTGCATATTCCAAGTTTGTCAAGGTAACTTGGCGACGGCAACTATCAGTTGGTTTGTTTGAAGAAAATTTTAACCCAAATAGTTCTACATTTCCAAAACAATTGTCAACACAACACAGTAAACACTTTTTTATTTACAGTAATTCTTCTAACAACAAATGAAAAACCAAGGATGAAATAAATATCCACAATTCAGCCCTGGCTCTAAAGTATTCTGATCCCAAATTATTTCAAGCAAAAAAAGGCTTTCTACTCTTTGATTCTATTTACATTACATGAAGTCATTTAGCAGATGCTTTTGTCCAGAGTGACTCACAATATGTCACATTTGTCACAGTATCAAAGCAACTGTATGTCACAGTCACAGCTAAACATTCTTTAGAAACAAACAGTGGTAATAGTTCATTTTTTATGTAATGAAAGTCTGTTAGACAGTAAAGGGGGAAAAAAGCGGCAGAGGAGCGAGCTGGCCTGCGAGAGTGGAGAAGTGGAGCGAACAAGGTGGAGTCTGGAACCTGAGCAATGATTGGAGATGTGGAGGGGCAGTTCGATGGACCGCCTTGTAGGAGAGCACCAGCGCCTTAAATCTTATCCGAGCAGAGATGGGAAGCCAGTGAAGTGATGAGCGAATTTATATCGGACTTGAAGATTCTCTGCCTTATTAGGTCAAGCTGTTGCCCACTGCTTTTAATTTGCACTACTCTACGAGGTTAAATGGTAAAGAGGTGTATTTATACAGCGCTTTCCTAGTCATACGACTCAAAGCGCTTTACACTGCATACCTCACATTCACCCATTCACACACATCCATACATTGTTTGCGGCGGCAACCGTACAAGGTGCACACCAGCTCAGTGAGAGCAGTTAGGGGGTTAAGTGTCTTGCTCAAGAACACTTCAGCACGTTACCAGGAGAAGCCGGGGACCATCTGGCAATCTTTCGATCACTAGACGGACCCGCTCTACCTCCTGAGCTACTGCCCCCACTACTACAAGTCACTACTTTTGTAGGTCTGTGAGTCGTTATTGCTCTTTGCTCAGCTGATTTTGAACCGCTGATTTACCCAGTGCACCTTTTTGTTCTCAGGGTGATAAAGATGCCGGATCCAGCAAATCTGTCCCTGCTCAGCTTTGGCGAGGTGTTCGCCCTCCTTTTTGACAACCAATTTCTTTACGTCATGGACCTGAGGACAGAGGCTATATCCGGCCGATGGCCTTTGCCTGCCTACAGGAAGTCCAAACGAGGCTCCAGCTTTCTGGCTGGCGTGACTTCCTGGCTTAATGGCCTAGACGGCGACAATGATTCTGGACTTGTGTTTGCCACAAGCATGCCGGACCATAGCATTCACCTAGTTCTGTGGAAGGAGAATGGATGACAGAAGCCTGTACTGCTAAGTAATGAACTTCTTCTCAACATCTAGTCTGGGATGTCAAAAACCTTGGACAAGTTAGACAATGCATGGACCAAAGTGTTTTTTTTTTTTAAACAATTTATTTGTTTATATACACTCCTCCAACATAAACTCACATAGGTTTTCACTTAAAGGATTGGAACTGTCAAGCTATTGGAGAAGACAGAGCAAGCCGCTGTTGCAGATTACTGAAGAAACATGAAGTTCGAATTGGTCCTCTAATGTCCAACGAGGTTAGGAGTGATAAGAAATATAACTCCCCAAGCTCTGTGTTGTCCACTATAATTTACTTTTTCTCAAAATCTTGTAAAAGGGACGGCAAAATTCAACAATAGCAATGGTTCTTATCCTAGATGAAACATACAAAAATTTAACTTTCTGGAAAATAATCTTTTTTGCTGTGAATTGAGTTTTAATCAGACATTCTTATCAGTAATAACTAAAAATGTGCCGACATTGTCCGTTTCAATTTTCTAGAAATACAGTGCCGTGAAAAAGTGCGCCCCATTTGCTATTGTTTTTCCTTTTTTTTTTTTTTTAAAACACTGAATGTAACAGTTTGACCTGACGTAGATGTAAAAGAGACCCTGAGATTGTATATATGTTTTATTTATTTATGAAAGAAGTCATACAATTCAATGTCCCTTGACGAAAAAGTAACTACCCCTTTAGACTTAGTCTCCCTGTTCCAAACTGCCTCCTTAACCCTAACACTCACTTTAAAGTGATATCAAGTGTAAGTCAACAACCACTACTACCATAGGCATCAGTCAGCTGTTTCTGCTTCTGAAGCTACATTTTATCAACAATAATAGAGCATTAAATCATTGATACAATTAGATCCCTAGTTTTAATCATACACCCCATGGATATTATGAGTTTTATATGCCCAAAACCAGGTACATTTCTGCCATTCATTTATTTATCCTTCCATCTACAAGGTCGTTTTACACAACGGGGAACCCTAAACTTTAAGGAAAATCGTGCTATTTTTTGCGATGTTGATGTATCATCTGCAGTGCCACATTTTTTTTTTCAGCTCCACGTCATTTTGCGATGCACTTGTTAACACTCATTTTTTGAGTCAGCACTTTAATGAACTCTTTCAGTGGAATCGATTGGTTTGGGAGGCTGAGCAGCCACTTGGCCGCACTCAGTTCGAGTCGCTTGGTATTTGACGGCCGTTTTCATGGCAGCATTTCACATTTAATTGCAGAATCAAGGGTAAGCGCGTGTGCTTCGGGGGGGGAGGGGGGTTTGGGACAGGAGCAGATACTGGTTCTGCCATCTTTAACAAAAACAACTATCCCTTCTCAATATTGAAAAGTCTCTTTCGGTCCAGTGGAGGGATTCCGGCCCAGTCCTCCGTGCAGGACTGCTTCGACTCGACATTTGTGCGTCTTTGAGCACAAATTGATCATTTCAGATCCTGCCACAGCATCTTAATGGGGTGTAAGTTTGGATTTTGACTGAACCATTAAACAAAACTATGATTCTGTTCTTCAATCATTCTGTTGTAGAAGGCCTTGCACATCAAGCACAGCATTTCTCATGGTTTATTTGCATGGAATAAAGTGGCCATTGTCATGTTTATATTATACCCGGAACATCTCATGTCAAAAAGCGTCTTGAATGTTGCAAAGTCCCATGTGCAAAATTGAGTTCCAAACCGTTTCTTCCCATGTTTGTTGACTAATGTTGCACAATAGACGAGAGCTGTCATAAATATGTTGCGGTGTACAATAAAAAAAAAGCACCAAGATGCCATGAAAAGCCAGACATTGTGAAGGTGTCTCTGTGCTGATTAATCTTCCAATAAAACGTTGGAGAAAAAAATGGGTTCAGCTTAAAGTAATGTCTAGAGAAAGGATACACGTGTAGATATCTGCAGGCTGTCATAATACTGTAGGAGCCTTTCCATAATTTTCTCTCAATTACACCAATTCAACCAAACTTATTAACTTATATTGATCAATTTGCATTGAAGAACACAATGTTTTTCATGGGACATGTGGGTGAACTATACACAAAATTTGCAATGCATTTGATTTGGACCCCCTGTGACTATTGTTTACTTTGTATTTTGGATCATTGTCTTGCTGCATGACCCATCTGTGCTTTGGTCTTAGTTTACATTTTGATGATGTGACATTCTCCTCTACAATTCCCTGACATAAAGCGTCATTCATGGTTTGTCCAGTGATGGCAAGTGGTCTAAGCCCCGATGCACTACCACATTACACAGTTGGATTTTGTTACCTGCTGGTGGCTTTCTGACCATGATGGCGTAAAAGAGTTATCCCTGGTGTAAGCTCCTTTCTGGTTCTGGTGAGCAGAGGGTTCCCAGTTCAAGGCCCGGTAGTGTAGGGTACCTGCCAGTAGTTGACCAACCAGGCTGCTGCAACTAAGCAGTAATATTTCCTGACGTCTTCCAGAACAACCACACACATTTTGGCATGATGGGCACCCTGGGAAGATTTACTGCTGTTCCACATTCACAACTATGGGAATTGCTCTGACTAGTTAAGTGGAGCCCTGGATCCTTAGAAATGGTTCTGCAACATTTTCCAAACACATAGGCATCAACAGCTATTTTCAGAGGTCTTCAGGATAATTTTCTTTCGACTATATGTGCTTAATGCTTAATATAGCCTGATTCAATTTGGAGTAGTTTAGCAAACTTCTCAAAAGGCTGGCCCTGATTATACCTTTAATTAACCCACAAAAGATTCACTGAAGAAAAAAAGGCAAAAATTAAGAACATTTGATTTGGGCAAACGCTTTTTCACAGCACTGAAAGTCTAGAAGAAATGTATAATGGAGAGCTAATTGGCCAAAAATATAGTCTGTACAGTATGTTCTTTTAAGGAAGCTGGGCTGCCTTTAAAGTAATTAGTTAATATAGGAGATCATCTCCTTTGACTTTGGCCCTGGGTTTCGTTTCATAGATCTTAAAGTTGTTGAGTGGTAAAAGTAAATAAAATATTGTGAGTTGGTCATGTTAATCCACTGATACCAGGCACATGCATAGGGGGGGGTCGGAGAGTGCCCGAGTACCTGCCCCTTTGCCCCATGGCGGCCTTTTTATCAGGCGCGTTTTTTTATTTAAGCGTGAATGGGCATCGATGTGCACGCAGCGGAGCGCAGATCGCGGGCGCTCCACTGCGCCTCTGTTTCTTTATGGAACAGAACACAGTGTGTAATTGGAACAGTTCCTCACTCACTCTCTTACACCCACCACCCACCCCCCCCCCCCCCCCCTTTTTTTTTTGCTCTATATTTTTATGAGATGTCTTTTCAAAGTCACCTCGGGAAATGTAGTGATTGTGCCTTTGATTTGATGGTAAAACTAAAATATCTTGATTTATTTGGCACATTGCACCAGAAGAATTGTTAATCTTACATTTTTGCACTTGTTAAAACAAGTTATCTGTATTTTTCTAAAATGTAGAATTGTATCTACCTGACATGGCTTGCCAGTGAACTGCTTTAAGTATCTAATGTATTAAACTCAAGGGTTGTTTTTTCAATGTCAACACTTTCATATGTGCACAATAGTCTTGTATAACATTTTAGATGTGACATCTTAACATTAACAGTTGGACTTGGACACAGTTGAATCAGTTAACCCCCCCCAACAGGCTTTTTTCTGTTCATAAAAAGAGGCTTTTCTGTTACTTATTCAAGCTTGAATGGTGTGTAAGCCTACGCGTTTAAACCACAAAGTGAGCACTTTTCTAAGTGTCTTTCTATGCAATGGAATGTCTGTGATCAGAGAATGGAACAAAATGTTAATCTCTAATTTTAATTAAAATAAATTGAATTTTAAAAGAATGTTACACTATTATGCGATATTTGAACACTGTACAGGATTATCTGTCTGTCAAATACCATTCATTTAATCTTGATTATTTTCCAGTTTTGATATCAGATATTACATACTTATGAGAAGTCTCCATAGAGCGATGGCTTGACATTCCCCGGGTAACCATGACATGGGACAAAATGGTTCTGCTGTTCACATCTCCCTTTTAGTTTGACAACTTAAGGTTAATTGCATTAGGGCACTTCACATTATTTTCTGTTATGAAATAGTGCTGTCATAGAGGCTCTTAGGCCTCACGTGTCCATCTACAGTACGTTGAGCCTAATTATGCAGCCTTTCAAATAAATGGTGGAAGTAAAACTCTTGACTAAGGTTCATACTTTGCAATGTAAGTACATTTCAATTAACAAAATATGTCTTAAGTCGGGTTCAGTGACTAAGGTTTTAAAAAGCAGCATCTACATATAGTTAAGTTTTAATTTCTCTGTTTATAAAAGTGTTCAAGAGGGGGCTTACATTCCTCCTATCTAGACAGGATAACAAAGTGAGCATCTGAATAAATGAAAATATATGCATACAATCACAATACAGACAGAAATAAAGAAAAGTCAGTCTGAAATGATGGATCCGTAGCTGTTTTAATGAATAACATTTTTCAAAGGTTCCAGAGAAAAGAATCTCAAATCCAGAGGGAGGGAATTCCAGATTAGAGATTAGGAGTGACAGTTTCAAAGGCTCCTTTACCTCAGGTTTTTAACATAGACAGGGATAGTCAAAAAACCTTGGGCAGGAGACCTAAAGCCGTCTTTACAGTCGCTGCAAGCGAGCTGTGCGGCTTATGGCGCGCACTCGTCACACGTAGTTAGATGCATCAAGGCAAATTGCAATGGTTTATAACTAGGCTGCAACGCATTGGAAGAGAGGAGAGTGAACAACAGTTTATAGTCTACTGTATATTCGTATATATTATCACAGCATCATTACTCAACCACTCACAATTCATACAGTTGTTCATACAGCTATAGATACAGCCAGCATACAATTAAAGTCTGTTCATAAACTTCATCCATAAGTCAAAATGCTGGTGCCGGCGTACCAATAATAAACAAAACAACGCAAATGTCAGCATAAGGCTCAGAGTAGTGTAGAGGTCGAACCCAACTAGCCAAGGCTGACAAGAAACCCGTGCAAATTCAGGTCCACACTTTCATCGCATTCTATTGGCTTGGGTCCTGGGGCTGTGTGTTATATGTCAAATATTTGGGTGGCTCCGACTGGATCAGTTGTCAGCGGTCAAACTAATTCGGGTAAATTTCAATATTTCAAGCATCCGCCAAATTTTAACAAACCAATCCTTAATCCAATATGTATTGGAATAAGTACTTTGAAACTGAAAAAGACGCTCAAATCTAATATTCGTATGCTGTGTAAATCAAATGTTCCCATTATCACAAGGTAGGCACTGCGCACCCTGAGCGCACATCACTGATGGACGTAGGTGGCCACGAAAGTTCTGTAAATAATACAATTTTAAATCTAAAGACAGGTTCAATGAGACCTGCTCTTTGAACTGATCAGAAGCAGCTGTGTTTTGGACCACTTGTAGATGGTCCAAGGATGAGGCATGAAAAAAAGTCCAGTTCAACAGTATAGGAGACAGGAAATAAATGCGGGCACTGACCTCTATGTCTCCAATTTAGACAAAAGAGGCCTGAATTTGATATTGTTCATCCATCGAAAGAACTGGACAAAGTCAGCAAAGTAATATGCTCATAGCCTCAACAAGAGTTACACTGAGATTGGTTGGACCAAGGGGAAAAGGAACTGATGCATTGTTTAATCCGTACAATATGTACAGATGCAGGAAATATGTACAGATGTAGTTCGATGCAAGAAGTTTGCATGTTTTTCAATTCTTAATGGATTTTAAACAATCAAGTTATCAATGCGTTACATTTTTAGGACCAAATGAGTGGTATGACTGAATATCATTACCTTCAAAATTGCTACTAATCTGTCAAGAAAATAAATAAAACAGACCGAATGAAAGGGGCGGCGCCACAATTGCGATTCTAGGTTCTATAATTATGTAATATAATTAATTGTCTGTGTTGTACTCAATATACACTTTGTATATGTATGTGACAAATAATGTCTTGAACTTGGGACCCAAAATGGAGCCTTGGGGCACACCACCGGACAGAGCTGCACACAAATCCCCAAAATGACCAACAGATCCTGAATAACTCCCATTTGACAGATACATGTAGATGGAATACATACGTATCACAACAGTTCAATCGCAGACATTATGTGAAGGTCACCTTATTTAAAAAAAAAAAAAAAAGGCTTTTGTTGGAACTACAGGACTACTTTCAACTACTTCACAGGCCAAATCCTTGTGTAGATTCAGGAGAGGGGTTATTGGCATTTTTCCACCACAAGCACTAGTCTTGAAGTATCAGGTGAGATACTGACGTGTCCGATTAAACCTTTCCTGAATTGTCTTACTTGATAAGCACTGACCTTTTCATACATTGTCAGCATAGGGAGTGTCTAGAGAGGAGGTCACATTTTGTGACCCACCCAGCATTTGGCAAATGTTTTCCCCACTTGCCTTGCCAATTTGGAGCCCAGTTATGGGACTGTCTTTCCACCTTTTTGGTAATGGAAAAGTTCTGGTACATGTACAATGGCAACTTTGTTTCTTTCCAACTGCTTCCAGGGACAAACAGGTTGTAGAATGATGGGTGTTTCCTTATTGCACAGGGCCAGAGGTTCCATTGTGAGGATGATAAAGGGCGTCCTTGTCTAACCCAACTGGAGCTTATACAGTATGCGTCTGCCAATGTACAATAACTTTGTCCACACAATCAGTATGAAGTAGATCTACCTGGGCTCTACTTTTGGACCAAAACTAACCACTCACTACAGCAAGGAGGTCACTCATAGATCGGACCGGCATTCCACATACAGTATGTGATCAAGAGCAAACACCTATCAATGTAAGGGACCACCATTTCCTAACGCTCTGTTGAAATAAAAAAATGGAGGTGGTGTCTTCTCTCACAGATGGCTAAAAGCTTTATTAATAAAGCAGCTTGTAACAAGGGAACATACACAAAACTACTGTACACACTCACAAGGATGGTCAAGGAGGTCACTTCTCTCACAAGCACCCGCAGTCGCCATAGCGAACATGAAAACAAATACTCTTAAACGACATCTTGCTTTCAACACAGGAAGTAAATAAGAGCAGAGGAATTACATTTGAAATGAATTGAATAAATGTCGCCTTTTTTTATTTTTTTTCTCCATTGTAAATTTACAACATGTCCACTCCATTGATGGTATTTAGAAGTCTGCCCTCTGAGATGCTTCAATATACATGTTCAGATGATCTTGTTTGACAGTGTCGTTTGACAGTTTCACCGCGATTAGAAGGGAAACCTTTCTGAAAAAAGCTTGTTTTGCACTGGATCTCCTTCTCCCTTTGGTTTCCCTCTATTCAAGCAAGATTGCCTGTACGCATTGCGTTTTTTCTGGATGCCGATTGTCTGTGAGTGAGCGTGGTGTAGCGTTCCCAATAGAAATACGCATACGTCGACCACACCCAGAAAAGCAAACGTCTAAGCAGAGATGGCCGTATGACATTATAAGGGAAACAATTTGCTTTACATAGTTTTATTCACAATCCAGTGTTTCGTTTGAAGCTGAAAAATACAGCAACATATAGCGATGCCATGGTAAGAAAAGGCTTCGCAAAATAATCAGTTATACCACCATGTGGTAAACTTTTTCACAGTTAGTACTTACACACTAGAAACTCTGCACACAAACCACATGCAACATCCCATAGTATACAATCCGATTTCATCTGTTCAGTTATTAGTACGGCAGAGCACATAATATGAGTAGAAAATCCAAAAAACAAGCTCATGAAGCAAACAAACCATGTCCTCATTGGTGAAGTAATGCACACATGGAATACTTGATAACAACTTTATGCCAAAACACAGTATTTGATCAGAAGTGGTTGGGCAGTCAATAAGGAAAAAGAATCTGCCATGTAAACAAAGTAGGAAAAGCTGATCAAATCAATTTGTTATCTTTATGAAATAATTTGATAATTGTTTTTTTGTACAAATACTGTCACTTGCAGAGACACTTGTGAGATGATTAAATTATTTTAGGTATGAATAATAAAAAATATATGGCATCAGGTACCTTGGGATAATTTCATTGATGGCAAGACTCCTCATAATTACCTCAAAGGCAAGTTAAGTTTAAGCTTCCATTTGTAAAAAATAATTTCAATTCTTATATCCATCTGCATTAGTTATTGACAAGTGTACATAGATTGTGGTGGAATTAATAAATAACAGTTGAACAGAAAATAGATAATGTTCCCTGTTTTTCTTTTCTTTTTGCAATTAGAGTCAAAAGAATTCAGGTCTTGACGTATTTCACATTTTTTGGACATTTATAATACATTTAAAAGAATTATTGTTGGATGATAGGCATATAAAAAAACCAAAAACATGAAAAAAATCACATGTACTGTAAGCGGAATGTCCTGTTTGGGAGAGATCGAGATAAAGGAACAATTCTACTGGAACAGACATTCTTTCCTTTGTTCAGGTGTCCTTCATTTAAATTGAAATAAAATAACTCAATACTAAATGCAAAGTAGAAAACAAATATTACCTTAGTCATACACAGTGAGCGGGACAATACATACCGTACACTTATTTTAAAAAGATGTGATACTCCTGTGTTTTTTTAATTATTATTTTATTTTTTACAAAGGGCAATATTTTCAATGCCATCAATGTGGTCCAAAAACTCTTTAACATTAGAAATGATTTGCAAATTGGCTGATTTGGGAAGGGAAAGACAAAACATTGAATATTGCTTTCTCTAGATCATCTGAATTTGTTTGCTGATTTTGACACCCATTTTTTGAGGAGGAAAAAAAATGTCAAGAAGTTGAACTACAGCAAAAGCAAAAATATGTATAAATAAAAACAGGATTTAGTAGTATTTTTCATCATTTAGTCTGAAGGGCTCCATAAACCACTAAGAAGCGGATCAAAGACTTGATTTAATTTTCCTTCATGTTCAAAAATCTAGCCTCGATCCTTGATTTTGGGATCTTTGTTAAAATCAAGGAAATCATTCCAAAATGAATTTTGGAACATTAGTGCAAGTTATGTGTATATATATTTTTTCCCCCAAATGTTTTGGTAAATTGCTGTTATACAATAGATGACAATCATCTCAGATAAAATAGTATGGATTGTAGTTTACCTCTGGCTAAAGCAAGGGGATTATCAATCAATCAATGAGTTCATAAATATATACGATAACAAATAAAAGGGACAAATAAATCAAGAAGAATTAGTTGTTAATTGTCAAACTAAATGTGGCGATGCTTTAAAATATTTAATACTTTTTTAAATTCTTCAATCATTTCAAAGCAGAGCCTATGGATCACTCAAATAAACAGGGCAAATCATTGCAAGGTTGGTTTAAAGGTTTGAGGTTTAAACAGAGAATAGGTTTTATGATCTATGAAATGAAAAAAAAAAAATAAGTCAGACAGGGTCTTCAAAATCAGTAATATCACCGTTATAGCAACTTGAAATGAGAGCATTTGCATTGCCAACTTGATATGGGCTAGTACCTAATGTCTTTTGATTTACATTAAAATTGTATTAAAGGTGTAGTGTGTAGAATTTACAGAACACACTTGGCAGAAAGTGAATATAATATTCATAAGTATGTTTTAATCAGTGTTTAAGCGTATAAGAATAAATAAAATAATAACAGTCGGGTTTTTCTTACCTCAGCATGAGGTGTTTTTAATCTACATAGGGAGCGCCACTAAATTCTACACACTGCACCTTTAAATAATCCCAAATCGTATTTTATTTTATTGGTATTTTATTCCTTGATTGTATGTTAGCAATTGTTTACATACGTAAGGGCTGAAGGGAAAGGTGATTTTTTTTTTTTTTAAAGGAAACTTCAGGAGTCTAAGTTTATCTTCTTATAATGACTTATGGAGAATTTTAATTCGTTTTTAACGTGTGTGTTCATTAAGTTACCAAATCGTACCGACTCCAATTCAAAACCAGTCATATGACAATCTATAATGTTCTTATCCGTACTATCTGTAGTTTGAGACTGTTTGTAATTAATAAGCTGATTTATAAAGACCACTAAAATGTGGACATATTTTGCACTGTAAGTCTTTCCATGTTTTTGTTTTTTTTAACCATTACATTTCTTCAATATTATTTTTGGATAAATACAAATACTTTTAGTGTGTAAAGTGTCGATTTTGCACAGCTTTTGCACTCAGTGGGAAACATAATAAATTGCTTAAAACAAGCAAATATTCCAGTAAATCGTTTACACAACTTAGAAAGTTAGTGTGATGAGATTAACATCTGCTTTTGGGGGGGGGGGGCTTGAAATCTTTTAGTTTTTTTGTTTCACCATCCATCCGTCAGTGTTTCCGTGAGCCCTTGATCAAATTATTTCATAATGAATCCTGTGTTTTCTCGGCTCTTTAAAAAGGCAGTTTTTTTTGTTCGTTAATGTCTCAAGACATTTTGGTAAATTTCTCGAGAATCTTTTAAAGCACAATTCCTTTTAGTTGTTTTTGAGGCACAGGGTTGACGATAGTATGATTGTAGTCCACAATGTGAATATTAACCACAGCCAATAACACTGGAAATGATATATATACACACATATATATACACGTACACACACACATATATACACATATATATATATATATATATATATATGTGTATATATGTGTATGTGTGTATATATATATATATATATATATATATATATACACACATACACATATATATATATACATACACATACATACATATATATACATATATACACACACACACACACACGCATATATATATATATATACACACACATATACACACACATACACACACACACACACACACACACGTATGTATATATATACACACACACAAATATATACTGTATATACATACACACACACACAAATATATACTGTATATATATACACACACACACACACACACCCCCCCCAACATGGGCCAAAATAATAAAACAATGTGCTTGCTCACATATTTATAGTAGCTTTACAAATGACAATGAAGGAAAAAGCTTAAACAAAGCGACAAAGAGAACATATCTACTTCACCGTTTTCACAAGTCTTTGATGCCGGCAAGCACCCGGCTTACGTGTGTGTGTGTGTGTGTGTGTGTGTGTGTGTGTGTGTGTGTGTGTGTGTGTGTGTGTATAGGCGCCGATTTATGTTTCTGCCGGTGGGTGCCGGTTGGCGCGCGGGGGGGGGTGGCACAGCGGAGCGGAGACTGCGGCACCCCGATCCCCCCGATCCCCCCGATCACTCCCTCTCCATGCGTAATGCACAATTTGCACCTCTGTCTCCCCCTCTCTCTGCATTTTTCGTGTGGGTGCTCAACTTTCTCCACGGGTGCCCAGGCTCGGAAGCACCTCGGGGATCGGCACACGTGTGTGCGCGCGTGTGTGTGTGTGTGTGTACATCACGTATTAAGGAACTTCTATAAATCAGAAGTCCAATTGTTACGCACTCTCCCATTTCAGAAGATAGTAATGAAATTCCATTGTTTCACCATTTTTGCCAAGAGTTCAATGGACTCAAATGATTTGATTTGGCACAGCGAATATCCCCACCGGGTGACATCTCCTATTCGAATGACATGAGGTTAGCTGGTCTGATCTGTTGAGAGACAGGAAAAAATATATAAATCGATTAATTATGTAAAGCGTGAGAGCTTTAAACTGCAGTTCAGTTTGCGGCCACTAGGTGTGGGCTCCAGAAAACCTCAGACTGAGGTATCACAAAAATTGTCATTTTTAAGTTAGCCGGTGAGTTTTCTTTCAAGCTGCCAATTTTTTTTTTTTTTTTTTGTGTGTGTCGCAATTAAGGTTTCTGAAACCCTAAAAAGTAATAGAATATATTAAGTCATGTGATTAAGAAGGCGCATATTAAAAATTGTAAACACTGTTATTTTTGTGATCGTTTTATTCTCCATTGTAATTGTGTCGATAACAAAGCAGCCCATACCGTTCTCTGTAACGAACATAACAAATTAAGTTTGAACACTTGAATATCAGAATATCCGATTATATGGAATGAAGGTATTGATTGAGTAAAGATGATAAAGATCGCATCTGGAAAAAGAATCGTAAAAGAAGGAAACAAAAAGACATATACTGTAGATATAGACTTATGTTTTGTTAAAAATCGAGAAGAGGAAAATATATTATGTTCCAACTTAATGTATTAATTATTATTATTCCAATATATAGTGCAGCAATGAGCATGATCTGTGAGCTCATCTGAATACTTGAGCTCCTCAGCTTAAGTAATGTTAAGTATAACGTTCACCCTAATCATTGTTTCTACCAGATCCTAAAATGATAGATTTCCTATTCCGCTTTATTCCCTATCGATGTTTCTGTTGGGTGGTTATACTGTATATGCGTCCAAAATCTTTTTTATATTTCTATTCTTTGTATCAGTTGTATAAAATCATAGCTTTGTATCTTTCCATTTCGAACAAGAGACCGGTCAATAATAGGGGTGGGAATGGCGGAGTATCTCACGATACTATCACGATACGTAGTCCATGACAACGATGGCATCCCGACACATTGCAAGACAAATCAATCACGATACTTGTGTAAGGAAATATACCCCTAAAAAGGCAAAAAGCAGGAATTATGTATTTATTCACTGCAGTGTGGTGTCAGTTTCAGAGAATTTGACAACTGAGATGAAACAATGACAACAAAAATATGTCCAACTTCAAATAATATCGTGAAATATATAAAATATTCGATCCAATTAGACCCGCCCCCGGCAACGCAATTTAATTCCAATACAAATTACAAGTATCCAGTACCATGTTCAATGGCTCACGCTCATTGCATCTCTCAATACACATTGTTTATTGTTTGTGTATTTTGTCTCACCCCTAGTCGGTAAGGGAAACTACTCCCCTTAATAAACCTCTTTAGGCCTTAATATCCTCTTTGAGGAACAATCATTTCCCTAAAGTGTTGTGGAAAAAATGTAATGAGTCTGTATTTCCTGTGAGAAGTCTCTTTTTTTTTTCCATTGACTTCCACTCAGTCTGAGGTTTTTCCGGAGCCTGCACCTAGTGGCCGAAAAACTGAACTGCAGTAGAAAAACATGTTCATTAAAATACATCGTGTACGACTCAATGGCGCAAAACTCGATTTTGGCCACATCTAGGCTCAAACCGTTGAAAAACAGTTGCTTGGTAGGTGACAAATGCACGGGTCCCTGCAGCCACATACCTGAGGTCTATCGCTTTTACAAGCTTCTTCCAAGTTTTTGTGCCAGATGATTGCTGAAAATCTGGATCCCGTCTGGAACTTGTAAACATTGCCTGTGAAGTGAGGTTCGAGCAAGCCGCTTGAATTAACTGCCACGTCAAAAACATGTCGACTTAAAGAGTAGTCAAACAGCTATACTCAAATAAAATGTTAGAGGTTTCACCTTTGTCCGGGTCATTGAGGTGGAAAATGTTGGGTCTGGCTGGATCATCTGGCAGAACCACCATCCATCCGGTCACACACACCTTTTTACACGCAATGGATTTGTACTGTGGAAATAAGCAACATCAAGTTAGCGCCATTTAGACTCAAGTCGTCTTCTTTTTTTTTTTTTTTTTAGTTCACACGGTAGTTCTGTTTCGCTACGCACATGCTTCCTCTCAGAGGCTCTCAGAGCTTTGGCTCCGTAGAAAGTTAGCGTGGAACCGGAGAGAGCGATCCAGAATCTTGTCCAAGACGACAACTGGAATACAGAAAAAACACTTGTGGAGGAAGTTGAAGTCCAATCAACAATCTCGTGACAAACTATCGATCGTCTGAATCTCAATGTGGAAGTGATTGTGAAAAGCCAACGGGACCATCTCACCTTGGGCTTCCGTCCCTCCTTCAGGAGTGTCTTCCTTCGAAGGGGCCCCTCAATGGTGACGCCGCCGACCTCGCTACATGCGTAGCAGGAGTTGGCAGCGGAAGAACTATACATGTGAGAATGATTGTGTTATTTACTTATATTACAATATTATATGTATAGGCAGCCTCCCAAAAAATGAAATCCACTGTACCTGTAAACGTAGCTGCAGCTCCGCGGAGAATTGCGCAGCGGAACCCTCCAGTTAGGGCCTAATGTGGCGTACATGCGGCCCCTGTTTATCACAATTTTTTTTTAAAGTTAGCCGGTGAGTTATCTTTTAAGTTGCCAAAACTTTGTAGTGCAGCAATTAGGGTTTCATTTCAACCCCATTGTAATATTGAAGTGTCTCGTATATGGTGGTCCAGACTATTCTATATTACCCACAATGCCATGGGGGGAACTGGTTATAATTTGTAGGCTGCAGGTAAATTACAAAAAATGTCTATTTCAGAGTTGTTAAGCTTTCTCTTCTCAGATCTTCAAGGGTTATCGTATTTCCTCAAGTATAAACCGGTGATCAAATAAAAACCGGGCTCCTAATAAATGCCGGGGGCGTGGTGGACACGAACAAATAAAAGCCTGCCTCAAACACAGGCTGGGGAAAAACTGATTTGAGCTGCGGAGCTCCGCATGGGAACAGCTCCGCAGCTCCATCAGAGTGATCTTTTCTCCAAACGAGATCCCTTCTTGGGGCAAATGCCCAGCTCTGAGCGCTCTCGCTCTCCAAAGCGGGAAGTGCTGCGCTCAAGGGAAACTTTGAAAACTGTAATGCCCCCCGTAGGTTAGCATCACAAATGCAAATTTTAGAGTAGCTACGAGCTCTCTCTTACTTCCACCATACATGCGTTGGCGTGGCATGGCACCTAGACGGATGTTGGATTTAAAAGTCATACTAAAATATGATGAAATATTCAGAGGGAATTAGATATAAGAACCTGCCTCTTATATAAGCCTGCTTCCAATAAATGCCTGGCACCCTCTGCAGTTTCGGTAAATCAAGGCTCCTGTGACTATTTGAGGAAATACGGTATGTGGGAAAATTGAGCCATGCAAGTTCAGATTGGTCTGACACATCCGACCAATTTTTGATGATCGGTGTCGAATACGACATCATTTCCGATATACGTAGAGCATCAAGACCATCAAAAGTTACATAGATATTTTTTTTAAGATGTAAAATTTAAAAAAAAAGTATATATATATTTTTTTTCACATACGTATCATCATTATTCAATTTAGAGTAGATCATTTTGAATTTGTTTAGAATATAAATTTAGCTTAGAGATCAAAGTGGAATATTATAATACAATATTTCTATACAAAACTATTCTTCTTCTTCGAAAAAAAAGAAAAGAAAAAGTACATTCAATAAATGTCTGGACTTTAGATTGAATTGCCACCAGTAATCTGCACTTAGTTCTGGCATACATTTCCGTTCAAAATAACAGAAGTAGACTAAATAAATGTGGTTTTCTAAGGAAAACTGGTATTTCTTAAATTATTTTTTTATCATCAAATTTTGTGTTTTAATCTCAAAGTTATTTTCTGACCATTAAGTGGGTCAACATGGGCATCAGAATCTTTTAAATTGATCCAGTTTAGAATTGAATTATCAATTTTATCTTTTTATCTATCTATTTATTGATTATCTTTATTTGATTTATTATTATTTAATAAGTATTCTCATGCAAATCAATTGGGTTGACTACTGATGATCAAAAAATAAGGCATAATAATATTAGTAATAAGCAGGGGTGCACATAACTTTTTTGGTCTTGTTCTCAGGGGAAAACCTGGGGTTGTTGCTTGGTCCTCACTTTGTTTTTTTTTTTTTTTTTCCATGACCCACCTCTCAGGATGAACAAAATAGGGTGATACATGGATAACGTGACATGGGACTTTAATTCCAATTAAAAATGAATAAAAGCAGTACAACAAAATGTCAGTTCTTTAAAGCCCCATAGTATGTAGCGTTCAAATTAAATCACTGCTCTTTCATGACTTTCAAATGACAATATGGGACCGTGCCATCAGCTGACTTGGCACAGTTCTCCAGGGTGTGGGCGCTGCACAGAATATGCACAAGGGAATTGTAATTTGGGAAGACCCTGCTGTAAACTCCAACGTTGACAGCGTCTCCATCAGTGCATACTGAGACCAATTTCGTCTTCCACTCTGCTAAAGCACAAGCATTGAACAGTTGCACAAGTCCATCCTCTATGTCCTGTGCTTTTCGATTGGCCCCCAGATTAATTATTCCAAAGAAATCTGAGCTGAATTCCCCGTTGCTGGACACAGAAACAATGCACACAATTTCCTGCTCCATTTTTGTTGTATCTTCAGATCCATCAAAGAGCTGCTTCTTCTTTCGGATGCTCCCGTTAGGGGTCGCCACAGTGGATCATCTGCCTCTAATACCTTCTGTTCTGCGCTTCTTCCTCCCTTACACCAACCACCTGCTTGTCCTCCCTCAACACATTCATAAACCTTCTCTTTGGCCTTCCTCTTTTCCTCTTGCCTGGCAGCTGCATCCTGAGCATCCTTCTCCCAATGTAACTCTCATCTCTCCTACACATGTGTCCAAACCATCTCAATCTCGCCTCTCACTTTTCCACCAAACTGTCCAACGTGTCCAACCAATGTACTCATTCTTAATCCTGTCCATCCTTGTCACTCCCAATGAAAATCTCAACATCCTCAACTCTGCCACCTCCAGTTCAGCCACCTGCTTTTTTTGTTTGTTTTTTGTTTGTCTTTAACATAGCTTTGGAGTACAACATAGCTGGTCTCACTACCGTCCTGTAGACCCTTCCCTTCACTCTTGCTGGAACCCTTCTGTCACACATCACTCCAGACACTCTTCTCCACCCACTCCACCCTGCCTGTACTCTCTTCTTCACCTCTCTCTCGCACTCTCTGCTGCTTTGGATGGTCGACGCCAAGTACTTGAACTCATCCGCCTTCTCCACCTCCACTCCTCGCATTCTCATTTTTTCGCCACCCTCCCTCCCATTCAGGCACATGTATTCTGTCTTACTCCTGCTGACTTTCATTCCTCTTCTCTCTAATGCATGCCTCCACTTCTCCAGGCTCTCCTCAACCTGCTCCCTACTCTCGCTACAGATCACAAAGTCATCCACAAACATCATAGTCCACAGAGACTCCTGCATGATTTCATCTGTTAACCTGTCCATCACCATTGCAAACAAGAAGGGGCTCAGAGCTGATCCTTGATGCAATCCCACCTCCACTTTGAATGCCTTCATCACGCCTACTGCACACCTTACTAATGTCTGACTGCCCTCATACATATCCTGTACCACTCTTACGTACTTCTCTGCCACCCCCGACTTCCTCATGCAATACCACACTTCCTCTCTCGGCACCCAATCATATGCTTTCTCTAAATCCACAAAGACGCAGTGCAACTCCCCCTGCTCTTCCCTGTACTTTTCCATCAGCATTCTTAAAGCAAACATTGCATCTGTAGTACTCTTTCCTGGCATGAAACCATGCTGCTGCTCGCTGATCCCCACCTCTCCTCTTAACCTAGCCTCCATTACCCTTTTCCATAGCTTCATGCTGTGGCTGATCAACTTTATTCCCCTGTAGTTACTACAGCTCTGTACGTCTCCCTTGTTCTTGAAGATGTACAGTACACTTCTTCTCCATTCCTCTAGCATCCTCTCCCTTTCCAGGATGGTGTTAAACTGCCAACTGCCTTTCAACTCTTCATCTTCTTTAATGCTGTTCTCACCTCATCCTTGCTAATTTGCTGCACTTCTTGATCCACTATCCCCACATCATCCACTCTTCTCCCCCTTTCATTTCCGTCATTCATCAACTCCTTAAAGTACTCCTTCCAGCTTCTCAACACACTCTACTCACTAGTCAGCACATTCCCATCATTATCCTTCATCACCCTAACCTGCTGTACATCCTTCCCAGCTTGGTCCCTTTGTCTTGCCAATCGGTACAAGTCCTTTTCTCCTTCCTTACTGTCCAACCTCTCATACAACTCGTCGAATGCCTTTTTCTTTGCCACCTTCTCTTCACCTTGCGCCACATCAGCTTGTACTCCCGTCTACTTTCTTCATCTCTCTGACTATCCCATTTCTTCTTCGCCAATCTCTTCTGCACTATGCTCTTCTGTACTTCCTCATTCCACCGCCAAGAGTCCTTGTCTTCCTTCCTCTTCTTGCATGATACACCAAGTACCTTCTTGGCCGTCTCCCTCACCACTCCTGCAGTTGTTTCCCAGTCATCTGGTAACCGTTCATTCCCACCTATTGCCCGCCTTACCTCTTCCCTAAATTGCATGCATCACTCCTCCTTTTTCAACTTCCACCATTTTATCTTTGGCTCTTCTTTCACTCTCTTCCTCTTCTTGGCCTACAGAGTCATCCTACAGACCACCATCTGATGCTGCCTAGCAACACACTCCCCTACCACCACTTTGCAGTCAAAGAGCACACCCCAAAGTTCAGCTGCTTTCAGTTTTTCACTCAATTCCGAACTTATGGCCTGCGCGATGCTCTGCATGATACGCCCTCCCCCTTCTAGTGAATGATAAGCGGTCCCGATGTTAACTCCAAGCCTCTTGAGAAGCGGAATATCCTCTTCATATGAACACATAGGACGTGCAGGTTTCGCTTTGTGAAAGGCCAATAGAAAAACCTTACACAGTGCTCGATGCTGTTCTTCATTCAGTTTGTCTTGCCATCTGTCGCGCAGGCCACTGGGTCTCTGGTCCTAGCTGCGCCTTTTATCAATCACTTGCACTACTTTCTGGTGCTCTCTGCTACTCGTATGCTTATCAAAAGCTGGATGATTTACGTTTTTAGTCCCTGTATAAAAGGCGCTGTTTTTATCCACCAGAGTGGGATTTTCACGGCACTGTTTGCACCACATCTGGGTGCAGGGGTCATTCGTTTGAAGCCAGCTGACCTCCTGCAGCCACTTTTTCGAGAACACACGCGTCTTTTGCGGTTCAGGTTCAGTCTGGCGTTTCTTTGGAGGTGGAGGAACACCAAAGTAATTGCTTAATGGAGCTTGCTTCTTGGACATTTTGATGAATGGAGAAAGTCCTAAAAGCAGTGGCTTATACTGTGCACTGCATTCCAATGTTTCGTACTATCCGTACCAAAATGTTAGGTACGCAAACGCAAGTTACAACATCTGATCTGGCGCGCATTGTTTATTTTGATCGCACACCTGCGCACCACTTATGTGCACCCCTGGTAATAAGGTTTAATAATATATATATTTTTTTCACTTCTCATTTTATACTACAAATAAGTGTGGTACTTTTACTTGTGGAAATAACTTACTAAATAAATACATATATACGTATAGTATAAAAACTGTACAATGTACCTTTTTGAAGTTATAGTATAGGGTTTAATTGCTAAGCTGGGCTGCGATATTTATTACGAATTATTATTATTTTGTTCTCACCGCTCCATTCCAGGTGACGTCCCCTCCTCAAAAGAGCTTTCACTGCTGCCTATTGAGAAGTGAGGGATGGGAAAAACAAAAACAAAACTGTGATGGAAATATTCAACTTTTAGCACCTGCCACAGAGAAACATATGTTGAAAGAAAAGACGGAGGATATACCTAAAGATAGACCATTTGACACTGAAGTGCTGTGTGGATCATTCCTGACCGGACTCTGGGACTCCAAGAAGCTGTCATCCAGTAGGTGCCGCGCTTTCTCGATGGGAAATGTGGCGCTCTTGCTCTCCGACATGCCATACTGACACATCATACTGTGCAGAGAAAAGCGGGTTTATGAGAGGATTTATACATAAATAACAAAAACACTGGGGGGGGGGGACTGATGTCAGAGAGTAGACTCACTTGTTTCCCAGACTATGGCTCTTTCGATGGTGAGACGGGGGTGGGGTGGGGATGCGTAACCCCACAGAGGCGTCAGGGCAGGTGGGTCGTCGGCTGTACCTCACAGAGGCAGACATCTCTGACAGACCTGAAACAATGCAGGGACATTAAAACCGATCCTCGTAAAGTCCAAATATCGGAACATCGAGTGAGTTTTTGCTTAGAATGTGTGCCGTGAAAATGTTTCAGATTTCCCATAAAAATACATCAATAATGGAAACTGGCAATTGTGCTGCAAGATCAAAATTGCAAGGCTGTACTAATTCACCGGTTACAGACGTAATAACAGTGTTGCGTTGATCAGAATAAGCTCTAGTTTTACACACGGTGAAGAAAGGTTAGACTCTTTTGAGATTCAGCAATCAGTCACTCAGAAGAGTCATTCAATTTTGCAACTTTTCATTCATTTCATTCAGTTGGTGTAATGCACAGTGAGCGAGGGAGGACTCCCAGAAAACAATGAACGAGACTCAGAAGCGTCTGAGCGGCTCTGAGTTGTGGATGTAATTCTCCCGGGAATCATTTCATTCTGTCAAAATTATTTATTTTGGTGGAATGTTGGGGTAAATCGGTCACATTCAATATGGCAACTGCTAAGTTGCCATATTGAATGGCAACTGCTAAGTTGAATGGCAACTGCTAAGTTGTTTGCCATGAACCGGATTTAGTCTATTAAGTTGTTGAAGTCGAAGACCCGTTCGCCCACTCTTTTGCAGGAGTCCAGCATAACTACGCACAGTAAGCACAGTTCTATGGGTTTCTGGATCAGGAGTGAGATGTGGCATGGGATTTTTTTTTCGTGGCATGGGATTATTTTATTGTAAAAAGTGTGCTGTGACACCAGTCTAAGGGTGTAAAGAGAAGTGTAAATACGGACAAGTGTAAATATATAGAACTACAGTGCCTCAGTCCATCTCTGTCTCACATGTTGCTTGTGGACTTACCTGCGAGGTCTTCTTAAGAAGACTTTAATCTTATATCTCATATATCTCTGGGAATTATCCTACAGACAATATACAGTTTATAAAGTCCTGTCCTACCCTTTACGTTCTGCTACAAAACAGGGAGCAGAATGTGTGTTCAGGAGGTAAAGCGGGTGGTCTGACAATTGGAGGATGGCTAATCTTTGCGCTGCTCCTCCCTGGTACCATAGTGTGTGCTGGTCCAAGTGTCCTCGAGCAAGGCATTTATTTTATATTGCTTGTGGACTTACCTGCTAGGTCTTCTTTAGAAGAGGCGATACGAGGAGAACTGTTGCCAGGTTCAATCTTCAGAGACAGTCTGTAAAACATTATCTTTATCAGTGGAGGATTTGCTTTTCCATCGTATGTTTTTGGTTGTTTTTCGTGGTTTGCATTACCAAGTTAATGATGTAGATCATTTGAGACTGAACATTGAATCTTAGCCTGTAACATATGACTTATAACCCTATGACCAATAACTATTTAACCACAAACATACATACATACATACATACATACAGTCATATATACAGTGTACACCGATCAGCCACAACATTAAAACCCACCTCTAATAACTATTATTGTGTATGTCCCCCTTGTGCTGCCAAAACAGCTCTGATCCATGGAGGCATGGGCTCCACAAGACCTCTGAAGGTGTCCTGTGGTATCTGGCACATAGATGTTAGCAGTAGATCCTCTGAGTCCTGTAAGTTGCGAGGTGGGGCCCCCATGGATTGGCTTGTTGTTCCAGCACATCTCTCAGATGCTCAATCGGATCGGACCCTCACCCCGGCCATCCCCATGATTCATCAGACCAGGCCACCGTCTTCCATTGCTCCATTGTACAATTCTGACACTCACATGCCCATCGTAGGCACTTTCAGCGCTGGACAGGGGTCGGCATGGGCACTCTAACCTGTCTGTGGCTACACAGCCCCATACGCAGCATGATCCGATGCACTGTGTGTTCCGACACCTTTCTATCATAGCAGCATTAACCTTTTCAGCAAATTGTGCTACAATAGCTCTTCTGTGGGATTGGACCAAACGGGCTAGACTTCGCTCTCCACGCACATCAATGAGCCCATGGGTGCCCGTGACCCTGTCGCCGGTTCACCTGTTGTCCTTCCTTGACCACTTTTGGTGGGTATTAACCACTGCATACCGGGAATACCCCACAAGACCTGCCGTTTAGGAAATGCTCTGACGCAGTCATCTAGACCTGCGATTTTCAACGGTGCCGTGAGAGATCGTCAGGTGTGCAGTGGGAAATTATCCAATTTCACTTAATAGGTCCAAAAAAATATTATTTAGTCACTGCACGTAATTTTTCAGCGCCGGTGCCAGCAATGTAGTGGCTGGTAAAGTAATACTCCTCCATGTCAGTGGGTGGCAGTAGGGAGTGCATTAATTATCTTATTAAGACAACAGAATTAGTGATGCATGATTAGTGATGCATGATACTTGTGACGGTGATGAGAAGTGCGACAGCTATGGATAAATTTTTGAAAAGGAAAAGTGCAGACTCTGACCTGGGTCCTGGTCAAAATTCGAACCCAGATGAGATGCCTAGTATGAGTGGTGGTCAAAAGAAAGCAAAAGCGGTGAGTTCGAGGCAGTACAGCGAAAGGTATCTTTCGTTTGGATTTACTTTCACCGGAGATCCGATTGCACAGACTCTGTTATGCTTGTTGCGTGGGGAAAAGCTATCTAACACCGCTATGGTCCCAAGCAAGCTTAGACACCATCTCCAAACGAAACACCCTTCACATTAAAACGAGAACACAGACTATTTTGTTTGCCTGCGTGAACACACTGAGAAACAGGCAACTTTAATGAGGAAAAACCACAAGGGTGTCTGAGAGAGCTCTCAAAGTTAGATACATCGAAAATATTGTATTGGAGAAGATACGCATCAATTTGAAATTTGCATTGCAACTTGATGAATCTAATTAGTGGACACGCTCAACTCCTGGCCAATGTGCGCTCTGTGGATGGAGACACCATAAGAGAAAACTTCCTATTCTGCAAGGCATTGCACGAGTGTCTTGAGGAGTTGTCGTTTTATTTCCCCTCAGCCTCCACTGATTGCCTTGACTGGGTTAGGGACCCATATAGCTCAGCAGCAGTTTTTGGAAAAGGACATAACTTTGCAGGAGCAGGAAGAACTAACTGAACCGAGACAAGACCGAGGTTTAAAGCTAAACTTTGCTGATCTACCTTTGGACAGTTTTTGGTCGACTGCTGTCAAGGACTTCCCCATGCTGGCAAACAGAGCTACTTCAACACTGCTCCCATTTTCCACAACATATCTATGTGAGCTGGGCTTTTCAAGCATGACTGCCATAAAAAAAAACAAAAAACAGAGAGACAGAGTTGTTGAGGAAGAGTTCCGTGTGTGCCTTTCTTAAATTCCTGCCAGGTATCAACTTTGTGTACGTCGAAACAGGCCCAGGTTTCACACTGAGTGAGTTTGAGTGAATTTAAAAACGAAACTGTCATTAAATCTACTGTATTAGGCTGTAATGTGTCATTTTGTAACATTTTTGGTTTGTGGTGTGCCGCGGGATTTTTCTTAATCTAAAAATGTGCCGTGCCTCAAAAAAGGTTGAAAAACACTGGTCTAGACATCACAATTTGGTCCTTGTCAAAGTGGCTCAGATCCTTACGCTCGACCATTTTTCCTGCTTCGATTACATCATCTTCAAGAACTGACTGTTCACTTGCTGCCTAATATATCCCACCCATTGACAGGTGCCATTGGAACGAGATGATCAATGTTGTTCACTTCAAATGTCAGAGGTTTTAATGTTGTGGCTGATCGGTGTATAGTGCACGCACGCACGCACGCACGCACGCACGCACGCACGCACGCACGCACGCACGCACGCACGCACCATGTATTAGTGAAATGTTAGCTCATTATTACGTTAGTTAATTATAATTCATGGAAATAGTATAATTCATGAACAATGGCATAGAAATGTATGTACAAAATCTGTCACATGTGGACCGTGTCAGGAAATGTTTTGCTTATCTGAAATCGCCAAGTGTGACAGCTTGTGATAGCTTCGCAATTTAAGATTCATTCTTACTTGAAGTTGTCATCCTCCACAAACTTCTGCAACTCCTCAATGTAGCGAACAGACATCAAGTATTTCTGGACGTGTGGGAGGGTCACCAGGTAATCTGAAGTGAAAAATATGAACATTTTGTTTTCTCAATATTTCAGAATGTATTATTAATTTAGTAGTCAAAATGAGTGACCTTTATGTTTTTCAAGAATTTGGGTATTCCCTTCAGAATGATGACTTCACTGGTACATCAGTGATTTAATTTGATTAATTTGTTGAATGCATTGACTCATTGATTTATATGTCAATTATTTCATCATTGTATACCCACTGCACACTGACATGGCAGAGCAGCAAAAGGTAACATTTGTTTTGCTTTTCGTTGACTTGTTCATAAACGGTCGCGTTTGATTTACCGTTGTATTCCAGCACACTGGAGACTGGAGAATTTTGTATAATTTATAGAAATGAAGGATAATATTTCCAGATTAGAGCTTTTGGCTAGAGCGAGGCATTTTTCTAAATACAGTATAATTAATTAATATAGATGTTACTTACCATATTTACATGACACCTGTAGGTCGGAGATAGCTCTCAAGAGATTGTTCATCTGATTGGTCCGTTGCTCTGTTTCAATTATACTATCAGATGCTGGATAGGCTGAATCTATGTAAATCATGTCCAACAGGTAGATGCCTATGGGGAAGAGGTGAAAGAGTAAAATAAATGACACCATTGTAATTAAATGTGAGGTTGACAGCAGCGAGATTTTAATTTAAAAATAATAAAATAATAAGCATTATCATTAATTGTATTACTGACCATTTTTTCCCCAGACAGAGATTGAATTTCTGACAGACAACTCTTAGGTAACATTTCATATGATCTTTATTTGAGTTCGGGTGCCTGGGCTCTCATGCTCATCACTCCCAGCTAGGTGTACAGAAAAAATAGACTTCCTTAATGGGATAGAAATATTGGAGTGATGAGCGTGAATCCACCCACTGGATAGAAGAGCAGAGCCCAACGGGTGCTCAAAGCAAGCAGCATAGCAAGCAAGCGCGGAGCAAAGCAGGTAGGGCCTATTTAAGCACCCAGTTGCTGCTTAAATAGGCCAGCCCATAAGGGCGTGGAAGCGTGTGGCGCCGCTGAGTTGTCTGACAGAACTAGCTCCACGAGCTACGTCTCATTCCAAGAGGTTGAAAATCCATATGCCTCAAATTAGGTATTGAGGCATTGACATTTCCCCTAAATGTGTAAGTTTTTAGTCTCACCTACAATCAATTACTTTGAACAACAGCATATGACCTCCACCAGTTTGATGAATCTATCCATTTCCCAAATTGACAGGATAGCAGCAATCAAAATTCCAGAATCAACTTTCTTTTCTCTATCACCCCATTCAACTCCCAACTTGGTTTGAATCACTAAATTGTACTTGTACTTGAGTCTACTGGAATTCATTAAGTTTTAGTAAGACTTTTAGACTATTTTTTCAAAGTCAAGTTTCTAAAGACATGCATATGTGTGTATCCTGCAAAGGGCTAGGATGTCGACAGGTGGTCTTGAAATGAAGGCGAGAGAACTTACCAAGGTAAGGAATACAGGGTACCATCTTGAGGGAGCGGATGTATTCTCTCATGCGAGTGTAGTTCTCTTCTTTTGTTGTCAGATAGTTGAGCTTCTCCAGCGTGGCCTTGTCTTTCCGACTGATCAACTAGAGTAATGACAATTGGGAAAAAATAAATAAAAATGTGTGGAATATATATATCTATCATGTCTGATAGACCTCTCTTTTTTCCCCCCCATTTTAGGCCTAAGATGTGAGAGCATGTGTTAAAGTGACTGACTCAAAGGTGTAAACATAGTCATTCATCTTAAGATTCACAAAAATAATTATGCTATTCACTGGATAACCTTTTCAAATATTCCAGGATACAGAAAGCAAATTAGTTTATAATAAGCAATAAAACATAGCAATCAATGCCTATTAAGTGACTCCAGTATAATCAATTGCGTATACAAATTACACGTTGCTTGTACACAAGAAATTTGTAAAGGAAGTCAAACCATATATACACAGAGGAGTCTCTGAACTTTGTTGTCATTTGAAATTTTATATATATATATATATATATATATATATATATATATATATATATATATATATATATATATATAAGTTTTTTGCTTTTGGTTGAATTTATGCTCTTTATTTACATGATGAGTTTATTATACATTTTGTATGGTTTTATTTGCTAATGCACCCATTTGGTTTTGATAAATAAGGTAATAAGATAAAATAACAAAAAGCAGAAGTAATGTATTTGTTAATACAGAGGTGTTTACTTTTTACTGTTGAATTATTGGGGGGGAAAAAAAAAAAAAGGTTTATTCTTCATTCTGTTTCTACCGCTTAAATACTTCAGGTTTAATTTACTGCTGTACAACACACCGATCAGCCACGACATTAAAACATTAAAGACAGGTGAAGTAAATACCATTGACCATCTCGTTACAATGGCACCTGTCAAGGGGTGGGATATATTAGGCAGCAAGTGAACAGTCAGTTCTTGAAGTTGATGTGTTGGAAGCAGGAAAAACGGTCAAGCGTAAAGATCTGAGCGACTTTGACAAGGAGCAAATTGGGATGGCTAGACGACTGTATGCAGTGGTTAGCATCTACCAAAAGAGGTCCAAGGAAGGACAACCAGTCAATCGACGATTGACTGCCCATGGGCTCATTGATGCACGTTGGGAGCCAAGCCTAGACCGCCTGGTCCAATCCCTCAGTGGAGCTACTGTACAAAAAAATTGCTGGGGTTGCGTAGCCACAGATCAGTCAGTGTGCCCACGCTGACCCTGTCCACCGCTGAGTCCTCCTATAGTGCGTGTCAGAACTGGACCATGGAGCAATGGAAGAAGGTTTTATTTTACATCATGTGGATGGCCGGGTGTGTGTGAGTCATTTACCTGGGGAGGAAACGGCACCAGGATACGCTTTGGGAAGAAGGCAAACCGGCGGAGGCAATGTGATGCTCTGGGCAATGTTCTTCTGGGCAACCTTGGGTCCTGGCATTCATGTGGATGTTACTTTGACATGTACTACCAACCTAAATATTGTTGCAGACCAAGTACACCCCTTCATGGCAACGGTATTCCCTGATGGCAGTAGCACTTTCAGCAGGATATTGCATTCAGCCACTCTGAAAAAATTGTTCAGGAATGGTTTGAGGAACATGAAAATGAGTTCAAGGTGTTGACTTGGCCTCCAAATTCCCCAGATCTTGAGCCGACCGAGCATCTGTGGGATGTGCTGGAACAACAAGCCTGATCCATGGGGGCCCCACCTCACAACTTATAGGACTTAGAGCAGGGGTCGGGAACCTTTTTGGCTGGTAGAGCCATAAAAGCCAAATATTTCTAAATGTATTTCCTTGTAAGCCATATAATATTTAATAAAATTGAATGCAACTTTTTAAGTAAGGCATACTTTTAATGTATAACACATCTAAGTACTTAAAAAAAGTACTTTATATAATAAATTTCTCTTTATTCTACTTAATAATATTGTTGTTATACTGTAGCTAACCAATAATAAATGAAATACTTTTTACCATTAATGCGACTTCTGGTGCTGCATGGTTGATGGCCTTGTGTTCTGGTTCATACGTAGTGAGGTTAAGCTTCATGCTGCGTTGAGGCTTCCATCAGTTCAACGTGAGCGTAGGTTGCTCTTAATGTTTTTCAGATGTTAGAAAGACTGCTCACATGCGAGTGTAGAGCCAAACATGGTCAACGCGGCAATACTCACATGCTGCGAAGCTCGTTCCAAGTTTTAGGAATCAGCTGGTCTTCAGGTTCAAGTTCAAGAGATTATGTGTCACATACATATTCAAGTTTTTTCCATTTCTGTCCACTTGTGTTCAGCTGATTGCTCCGACTGGAGGCAGGGAGTTTTCTTAATGTTTGTCTGTCTTACAGAGGGGATCGGTGCACGGGCTGGTAAGCAGCCCAGCAGTGGAACGCCATTCCTCTTGTGCCCGAGAGGATCATTATTATCCACAATTAGATTGTAGATGTACGTTAGTAGTTAAACAATTATTGGGAATAGGGTGAAGTCATATGTTACAGGCTAAGATTCAATATTCAATCTCAAATGATTTACAACATTAACTCGGTAATGTCCGCTCCCATGCAAAAACACGAGAAAAAAAAGTGAATCCTCTGATCCGCTGATAGAGATAATTTGCCTCTAAAGATTGAACCTAGCAACAGTTCTCCTCATATCGCCTCTTCTAAAGAAGACCTGGCAGCTAAGTCCACAAGCAATATAAAATGAATGCCTTGCTCAAGGACACTTTAATATGCTAACAGGGAGGAGCAGCGGATCAAACTATGCATCCTTCGATTCTCAGACCACCCGCTTTACCTCCTGAACACATTTTCTGCTCCCTGTTTAGTAGCAGGACGTAAAGGGTAGGACAGGACTTTATAAACGGTATATTGTCTGTAGGACAATTCCCAGAGATATGAGATATCAAGCTCCTAATTCTAAATATTTCTTCACTCTTCAACCGCATGTTTCAAAAGCTATCGATGTTTTGGCATTATACGATATAATACCTTATGAATCTTAGGATATTTTTGAATACACCTCCCAAAGAGAAAGAAGCAAATATATATATATTTTAAATTCAGTATCAAATTCAATTTCATTGCAGAGTTGGCACAAACATAGAAAATAAAATAGAACATTTATTCCACATCAACGTCTACATTTTTATTTCAAGAGGCCTAATTTTATAGTTTTTACCCCTTTTATATGCACTTAACGTACATTTATTTTACACAAATTCACCATAATCATCTTTACACAAGTAGTCTTCTACCAAACGAAACCTCCACATCCTGCAGAAATGCTCAGCCGTTGCTGGTTGTTAGTCAAATCAATCTCCCACCTCACTCTTCAGATGTCAATGATACATGTCAATAAAGGGAATTTGTGATGCTGTAAACCCCATGGAATCTTAAAATTTTGCACTGGAGATCCTTTTTTTTTTTTTTCTTTCTTTGCAGGACTTTTTATCTTCTACTTCTATAAAAACCATGTAAAGAAACCATGTCTCACCGCCCAGGTTTTGCTCAGTCTGAAGATGGGAGCGCTTTGTAGGGCAGACACCACAGACACCAGAGAATGGAGGTTGTTTAACTCCAAAAGTTTCTTTAAAAAAAAATAAAAATAAAGGTAAGGTAATGTCCTTAATGAGGAAGATGTAGACATAATACCTGAATAGCACATTATATTCATACATTTCAAAGACTATGCAAAAAGTTTAATTTAAACTATTCTCTTCAAAACCCTCAAATCAGTCACTCAATAAAAATTTTTAATTATAATAAAAATAGTATTAATAATAATAATCATCACCACCATCCTGCTCCTCCTTTTTTTGGGATGTTTATTTTAAATAATTTATCAGAAGACTTGGGAAGGAATATTAAGTGGTTGTCACAGCATAGTCACATAGGCATGGAGCACAGTACATCATTTCAGTACCAGTTTAGAAATCCTTCCATTTCTGAAATGATCCCTATACTGGTACCGATTGACTTCATGGGTGGTATCAAGGGCTACTGATTAAGCAAAAGGGGATTGAGAAATATATGTTCAAAAACTTTGAAAAATTAATGTCCTTCCTGTTGGACAGTAATGTTATATAATAACATTTCTGACAGACAACTCTTAGATTTAATTCAAAATAGTCTTTATCTATTTAGCATTGTTTGAGTTTGGCGTCTGGGCTCTACTGCTCATCACTCCCGGTGAGATGCTCAAAAACCATAGGCATCCTTAATGCGCCAAAAACATTGGAGTGATGAGCTCAAATGCTCCATGCAGGGGAGGTGTAGGGAATGCAGCAACACAGCAAGCAGGCAGCAAAGCAGGTAGGGCAAGAGGGATTGGCTGCTTAAACAGGCCGGCCGATAAGGGCGTGGAAGCATGTGGCGCCGTCGAGTTGTCTGACAGAACTAGCTACGCCTCATTTATTACTCTAACAGTATTCTATTATCCCTTTTAAAAGTGACAACATCTGTTTGTATTTGTATCCCAGCTGTCCTGAAAACCTGTTTTCAGAAAGGGGTTTTGATACTCTATTCATGTGGAATATTACATTTTACTATATGAAAACCAAATCATCCATTTATCTTCCAATATAAGCTTCACATCACACCAAATCTAGTCTAAATGAAGTCTCAAATGAAGTCATTAGTTCCAATATTTAATTTTTCTTTTAACTCACCTTTGCTATTTTGACAAAATGACTCAGTATTTCAGCTCGAATTTTCAACGTCTGGGCAGTCAGAATTTCTCTCACCAGCCAGAAGCTTACCTAAGAACAACGGCGTATAAACAGCAACAAAAAAAGGAAATCCATTTGAAGGAGCCTCATACATGTTCAAACTCAGAAATTCACAGGTTGTATAGATATTTGTCTGCTCACACATCTTTACTGTAAATCTTTACTGTAAAAGCAAGTAAATGTTCACACCGCTGTAAATACTTATTAAAATAATAAGTAGTTATTATTACTTACTCAAGTTCAAGAGATTATTTGTCACATACGGTCGTACATATATGCAGTGAAATGTAAAGTTCTATAAGCTCAAAAAATACTCAAATGTGCGTAATTGACAGGCGGTGCTCGCGCAGCATAAGTACTTATTAGAAAAGACCAACCTGATTAAACCTGCGTGTAAATGCCACAACATTGGGGGACAAACTATGCTTTTCTTTTCTGTTCCATCCACAGTTTGACAGCTCCTGCAAAATTAATAAGATTAAAGTAAGTACCATTGTTTAACACTCTTTGATAATTTGTGTGTTATGTTTCAAAGAGCTTACTTAATGTTATATTTGAAGGGATAACACCAACCAACATTTGCAGATCAATAGGCACAAATTGTCATATATTGTACAGGAAAATAGCAGATTTCTTCTTTTTTAATGATGAATTTTTTAATTTTGAATGAAGATTTATGTAGATTTGAACCAAGGGGCATTAATGCTGATAAGCACCTGTACTTTCATAGAATTAAATAAGCATTAGAATCCTTAATGTTGAAAATGCTAAGAACATGTAGGAGAGATTTACGGCGATTTGATACAGTGATATAAGACCAGATGCTTTATAGACTGGGATGGGGTTGTGATCGGAAGATTTGAAAACGGCCTATACTAAATGGTCTACATGGAAAATGGTCTCTGACGTCTCCTGACATAGAGACAGGGAATTCCGGTTAGAACTACAACACCTTTGCTGATCGCATGGACAAAGAAAAAGCCTTCTGGAGGAAAGTTCTGTAGTCAGATGAAACAAAAATTTTGCAATTTGGCCACAATGACCTGAAATATGTTTAGAGGAGACAAGGTGAGACTTTTCACCACGAGAACACCATACCTACTGTCAAGCATGGCGGTGGTAGTATTTTGCTCTGGGCATGTTTTGCTGCCAGTGATACTGGTGCTTTACAGAAAGTAAATGGAATAATGAAGAAGGAGGATTACCTCCAAATTCTTCAGGAAAACCTAAAATCATCAGCCAGTAGGTTGGGTCTTGGACACAGTTGGGTGTTCCAACAGGACAACGACCCCAAACTCATGTCAAAAGTGGTAAAGGAATGGCTAAATCAGGCTAGAATTAATGTTTTAGAATGGCCTTTCCAAAGTCCTGACTTAAATACCCCATCGTGAACATGTGGACTGTGCTGAAGAAACAAGTCCGTGTCAGAAAGCCAACAATTTTAGTTAACTGCACCAATTCTGTCAAGAGGAGTGGTCAAAGATTCAATCAAAAGCTTGCTAGCAGCTTGTAGAAGGCCACCAAAAATCGCCAAGGGACATGTAACCAAATACTGGCATTGCTGTATGTAGATTTTTGACCCAGTAAATTTGGTCACGTTTTCAGAAGACCCATAATAAATTCATAAAATAATCAAAAAAGAGTTGTAGAAATGAATGGAAACTCAAGACTGCCGTGACATACATGTTGTACATGTTCAAGTGTATGTAAACTTTTGACCACAACTGTATATCTTATATACAGTATACACACACTACAAAGCCAAAAGTATGTGGACACCACTTCTACTGTAATCAACGGGCTATTTCAGCCACATCCATCGGCTGGAGTGGTGTAAAGCTCCCCGGTAGATATATTGGATTTCAGTTATCAATGATTTGCCTGAGCATTGTTAATATCACATTACTCTTTTATAATACATGTGTAGTGGATAATTAAAATCCCTTTGAACAATGACAACAATTGAAACGTTCTCTTACCTCTGGCTGTATGGCTTTGAAAACCGGTGCATCCATCAGGGTTATTTGGCTCTAGAGTTAACAAAAACCTATGTCATCCACCATGAGCACACGGTCACAGAAATTTACAGGAGGTTTACTGCGAACATAATGGGCAGTAAACCTAAAGGAAATTAACAAGAGTTATTCATCATTGATTGATGATATTTAAAGAACTGTTTTACTGTCTATCAAATGGTTGCAATTTGCCATTGGGCTGAAAATAAAGACTAAATAATTTAAACGTTTTTATTTGCATTCCATAGACTGGAGAAGATTGGAAAATTAGGATTACATTTTTTTTTTAAGTGAGAAATCTAAGAAGATATAAGGGTGATTTGGATTATATGTAATATACAATAAACACTAAAATGCATTATCTCCTTTCAAAATGTTTGTGTGTGTGTGTAGAATTATCAAAAGTATGACATGTTTTAATATATTTTATATTGTATAATGTTTAGTCATTTTTACTATTTGTAGTTCTAATATGCCAATTACATTTAGTTAAAGTTCAGCAACATCATTTTCAAGGACCCTCTATGATTTGTGTGTACAAGCGATCAAAGGCAGTTCTAAATTTACTCCTAAAGTACGAACAAATCAAGAAAGATCTTCGCTTGAAAGCTGCCTACGCACGATTTAAGCATTGATTTGTGTGCACACTGCTCGTGAATGAGTCCAAAGGGCGTAAAAAATGAATACGCTTGGTATCATTAATTGCCTATACAACTATACTCACAGCAAATTCCTCAGGTGTCACCTTCAACACGTCAAACACAACCGCATCATAGCTCTTGGCATAATCAACACAAGGTCCATCCACAGAGTCAGAGCTGCTACTGGCCTGCAGAAGTCAGAAAGAAAAAGACACACACACACACACACACACACACACACCTAATTTGTATATAGCTTGATAGCAATAAAAATAATGGTATGAAAACTTTCTTACCTCTGAAGTGACTGAGTTGATGCTGGCTCCATCAGAGAGTCCATTTCTGCGGTACATGCTCACAGGGGGACTTTAGTGGTTTATGAGTTGGGGCAACAGGGGCCCTTAGGTGGATGGCACACATAATCTTTCATTCATGCCTGGGGGATGAAGGGATAGAGCACTTTAAAAACCATGGTGCAAAAACAACATTTTAGATATAATTAAAATACAATTAAGTTGTATTAAATTACAAGCGTTGAGCTCTTTACTTGTATTCAAGTTTAAAAATGCCGTTTTACTGTGCTTTCCTTTTGTTATATTTTAAAGCATTGATGTAGTCCTGGAGTTAAAGAACGAAAATTCTATGAAGCAGACAAAGTTAAGCACTAATAAAACTGATCTTAAGTATGGATGAATGGATACACTACATACTACAAGTGCTCCAAAATACAGTTCTTAGATTTCACTTGAATGAATAAAGCAATTATAATTCAATAAATACATCAGACAACTGATCAGTTTTTCACCTGGGAATTTTGAGGGATACAGTAGAGCAATCGTATGTTAACTTCAGTACTTTCATTCTCCAATTTTAGGAGAGGAAGAAGAAGAATCTTTATAATTATTATCTATATTATTTATAGAGACAAGCCTAGGTGCAACTGCATATAAAATAAAACCACACATATACATGTGGCAGTATATGCTGTATATAGAAAAATGAGTGAAATAGCAAACAATACCAAACCCATCCCAACCGGATTTGGGTTTAAACCTGGTCTGCTTTAAAGGAGCATTATGCAATGTTTTGCCGGCATGCTACAGTTGTTGAGACAAAAGTTATTTAAAACTATTACAATCTCATTTTCCATTTGAAAGAATGTGATTTTCATTTCCCCATGTTCTGGGTGAAGCTCGAAAGTAGTTTCTTTGGATTTGGAATACATAGGAAACCCATCTAAATTATATAATTATTGCACAATAATTTATACTGCAAGTATTTCTAAGTGTGAAATATGGGAGAATTATTGAAACTAAAAACTCTCATCGTCTAGGTTATTACACCCCTTAGCCTATTTAAACTCAAAGACATTGTGTCGCATGAACCTGTAGTGCAAAAATAAGTAACTCAATAAGTTATTACTTGAGTATTCTTTTAGTAAACTACTTATATGCACTCACTCTCTAAGACATTTGTCTCATGATTACATCTGCTATGTACTCAAGTAAATTATCTCTGCAGTGGCAATAGTTTTCCAGTACTCTTTCGGCCTCTTGTTTCTGCCACCAAAACTAACACAGTGGACATGTTTCATTATTTAAAACACAACCGTATCTTCGAACATGAAGAGTGTATTGTCAAAAAATGAAAAAGGTGCACTTAAGGCTAAAGTGAATCCCCAAAGTAGCTGTCTTTAACATAAGTTTGAACCAATGCAACTAAATATGCAAAGGATTCACGCAGATGGAATGGCATTAGAGTTTTCAAATATATGCAGTATACGTTGGTCGAGCTACGTATGTGATCGAGGCAAAATCATACAGCACTGCATCACACCTTTGTGGTGGAATAGAAACCCAGACTTCTCCTACGCTACACAAGACTTTTTAGTCTTTTTGATAAGTCTATGAATTTATTTCTTGTTAAAAGATTAATCAAGGTGTGCCAGGTTATTTGGGGAACTCAGCCAGTTGGGTGAGTTGGTAAGGTAATATATTACACTTGAGCAAAGTTGGTCTTAAAATGAAAAACTCAAGTCAAGTTTATTTCTATAGCTTTTAATTATAGTAGAGCTGCGACTAACTATTTCCATTATCGATTAATCTGTCGGTTATTTTCTCGATTTAGTTGATTAAAATGTCAGAAAATGCTGAAAAACATCGATCACTGTTTCTCAGAGCCCAAGGCAACGTCCTCAAATGTCTTGTTTTGTTTTGTATAGAAAATATTTACATTTAAGGAGCTGGAATCAGAGAATTTGGATTTTTTTTTCTTAAATGACTCAAATATTTATCAAAATAGTTGGCAACTATTCGATTAATCGTTGTAGCATAACAAATGAATGGATGAGGGTTTCTGCCACCGAGTAAGTAAGGGTGGGAACGGAGCCGTGGCGGACCAAGGGGCATGGTCAAGCACCGGCTGCAGGCGACAGCACGGTTCCCTTTCTCGCGGCCGCCAAGCTGCCCCGAATTAGCGCCCACGCAGCGCTGACTGGTCCGACTCGAGGCAGGGAGCTTTCTTAATGTTTGTCTGTCTTGCAGAGGGGATCGGCGCACAGGCTCGTCAGCCAACCAGGATCCAGATTGGAACGCCATTCCTCCTGCGCCCGAGATGATCATAATCCTCATCATTATTATTATTTATACTTGTGGCCAGCGAGCCTTTTTGTTCCTCTGCCCAATAAAAACTCTTGCCATGTTGGCGTACCACGGCAAGAAAGACTCCCTACCTAAAACCCTTCCTGTTGGCAGAGACTCCCACAAGTGGCACTTGAACAGGGACTTGGGAGGGGCAGGTGAAAGGTGCCCCGGAGCAGTTTCGCTTGCTGCTTAAGCGCTTCGCGGACCTGTAAGAGGAGCGGGACTCCATCCGCTGTCAGCTGAAGCGTGTCCTCACCGGCATGAGCTCCCGGGAGCACACCACGACTGACTGTTGGCCCGCCGCCTCCAGCTGGAAGCCGGATAGAGGACCAGACCTGCGTCCGACCTCAGGATCCATGCGTCCCGATGTCCCAAAGGTGACTGTCCAGGGGCCCGCTGCGTCCAACACCAGGACCCCGCGGGATTTGCCAGGTCCCCAGCCTGTCCCAGCACTCTGGAGGGGAACCAGGGCACCCCCCACATCCACGCGCGCCAGGAGCCGCCCCCTTTCTTTCCCCGCACAATCCCCCTCCCACCGGCACAGCGGAGGGTGGATGTCTACCAGCCGGGTCCTGTGGTGCCACACAGGAAGAAGAGAGAGCATCCTCTCTTCGCTGGGCCCCTTCAAAAAACACTTTGCCGCCAGGTTGCTGGCCTCCATCAAAAGATACTTGCCACCGGGCCAAACAACTTTTCTGGGAGAAACCCTGAACACTACAGCGGATGGGCAATAGTGGGAACAAGGTCTGCTAACTGGGGTGAGGGAGGAGGGCAGAGAACCTGAAGCTACTGGTGGATGGAATCAATGTTGGCCTGAGGAAGTCCAGGAACTTGCAGCAGAGATCAGGGGCACTGGGGAGGGGGGAGGTATCAAGTAAAAGCCAAAAAAGCAGCTTGGGGTTGTAATGAAGGTGGCTGATAAGGTGTAAGTATTACATTGTTCTGGCTTGTGAAAGCCTAGTTTGTAGCTTAGGGAAAACTATATTTTCTAGAGCCACTTCAGTTATTGACCGTTGGCCTTGAAAGAGTGAAGTTCTGGGTGAACCAGGGTGTGAGGTGGGCGAAAGAGACAGTCTGGGTTTTAAGGGGGGGCCTAGGTATAGGGAATCATCATACTGGTATACCAGGTCATCCACAATCCACATATCAATCGCAATAAGGGGGAGGACAAAAAACAGTACTCTATGTCCTGTCAAAGCTGAATGATCGCATACAATTCTGTGGAGCCTGGAACTATCCCTCAGAGGGCATGACGAGACAGGATCACCGGAAAACCTAGGTGTGTTCCATTGCCTCTAAAATGATCCAAACAATCTACTTGAGTGCACGCCAGATGCATGATAATGCAAGGACATATAAAGGACTAATGCAAGGATATAAACAGAATATATGTCTGTATGGGTTAAAAAAATGACAGATATCTGTCATATCTGTATCCATCTGTCCATACCCAAAACTACAGACTCTGGAACAGGGTTCCAATACCATAACATAATAAAACAGTCGACTCTGAAACAGGGTTCCCATACCTTAAACAAATGAAAATGTCCAACAATACAGAAACAGTCCCCTTTCGCAGAGAGCTGGTTCCCTGGAACAGCATGGCTAATAGGTGACCCACCCCCAGGGCAACGAAGCAGACTACCCCCTCCTCCATTCCGGAGCATGGGATCTCGGGCTACTGCGCTAATTGCTGGAGGTGTAGCCGGGTTGACTGTCACGGAGGTTGCATGGAGGGGTGGCCTGGCTGCTGGATGGTCCCAGCGGTGGAACCTGGGTGGAGCAGCTTGCTGTAAATGGTTACCCGTGGTGGTTGCTGTGGCTGCTTCTCCCCCAGTTCTCTGCCAGACATTCTGGGTGCTGCTGCTGCTAGTCAGCAGAGGGCTGGTGTTGAGGGGGCCTGTTGACCCGCTAGTAGCTCCAGAGCGTCTTTGGACAGCCCTTCTGCGTCCCTTCCCCGTTCTGGAGAGTCCCTGTTCAGGTGCCACTGTGGTAGTTTTGCCAGCAACACAGCACCCGAGTGGTGTTTTCAGGGCACCCCGGCATAGAGACACAGGCGATGGGGTTGAAAAGTAGCAGTTTTATTGTAGAGAGCGGCAAGGCGGAACAAATCCAGGGCAGATGGAATACAGATGGCCTCCCTCCTGTGAGTGTGTGGAGAGGGGTTTTACCAGTTGCTCGTTGGTTACACTAACAAGCATACAGCCACCCTGGTCCTTGGCCCAATTATCTACACCCAAGACGTGTGGCTGCTTGAACCACACCACCCCCACATCACACGGTACTCCAGGGGCTTATGTTGTACAATTTTACATAGTAACAGCCAACACTGTTGACTAAGGATTTTTTAGGTTCAAAGTGATTAATGGAGCCACAAATGCTGAGTTAATCGCCAACATACTTCTCGATAGATAGAAGATAAAGGCAGCTTTGATCATGCTAGAGATAGGTAGAGTGAGAAAGAAAAAGGAAGAATGTTTAGCCCAATGGAAATGTTGCATCACCACACTCTGGTCAAAACTCCAGTTTGTTGCATTTTCTCTGATCTGAGTGACTTTTCAGCCTTTCTCCCACTCTCCAAAGAGATCTGGTATTTTGGACAGAACTCTAGCAAGTAGGCTGCTGGGTATCACTCAGCACTGTTTGAGACTTTTGATCAGTTTTGATAAAATGTTTCAATGCTTTGCATGCAACTAGAGATTTGAATGGAAAGGAATTTCTTTCTTTCTTGGAGTTCCAACAAATCATACATTCACTCTACTTTGAACTTCAAAAGAGAAATATTGACGCTATACAAGAACATAAGGTTGTGATAAACTTTGTTGATGTCATTAGTAAAGTTGGTGACTCCGCACCATCTCTTTGTCCACAATACAGTGATTTCAGAGAGCCAAACTTGCAACACGTGGTTTACAAAGTGTGTGACACAATATTGGCCAACACTAAGGAAAGGTCTGCCTTCACTGGGCATTTGACAGTCCAGCTATTCTGATTAACAGCGAATGCTTTTTTTCTGAATTCTCAAATGGCTTTCTTACAGAAGTTCTGGAGGATCACACTCATTCCAGTGTTATGAAAACCACAACGTTCTGCAAATTAAAGTTCTGCAAACAGAACTTAAACTTATATATCAGAATCCCAACTTCAAAGCATGCACAACATTGGTCCATGTATGTATCAACAACTTGCAGAATGTGTTTTCCAAAATACTGAAACTACTTTGCATTTTGATGCAGAGCAATGTTTTTCCATCCTGAAACGAATAAAAAAAAATATTCCTGAGAAATCCCACAACACCGGGCAGTCTGAATCGAAAGGCAATACTGTCAATTGAAAAGTGACTGACATCCCTGACTTCAATAAAGTTGTGATTGAAAAGTTTGAACATATGAAAGATTAACATTCCAAGTTCCTCTATAAGTGTAACTGTCTATAATATACGTATAGTACTACAATGTAATCAGGCTAACTAGGCTATATGCATGCTCATGCACCTGATTCATGGTTTAGGCACCCATAAGCTTTTTATGTTTTGATCAATTCTGAAAGGGCAAAAAACAATTTTTGTGTCCGATCCTGTCCTTTTAGGAAAGAGCGCGCATTATAAAAGAGAATAACCCAAAAGACAAAGGCAATTGTTGCATAACATAATCCAATAAAGTCAGCTGGAGAAAGAATTTACCCCCAAATGTTATATATATTTTTTATATCTTTACTTTGCAGCAGAGAAGGACCTGGTGCCCTCACCCTCACTAAATTCAGAGTTTGAAAGAAAATATCTGGCTTCAGTCATTCAGTAGGGGTTTAAAGCCAATGTACAGGCCTTCATCAGGGTGTCCTGCACCAAGCGCACTCTGCTACGTGAGTGGCGCTTGGGCTTGAGGCCGGGTGGGGCCATCTAGCCAGTTGCAGTATGGCGGCCATGGGGGCCCTGCCGGCTCGCGTGCGAGGTGGGCTGTTCTGGCAGGGTGTCTGTCTATCAGCGAGGGACCTGGCTCCGGGCATGTGGTCCTTGCCTGGTGCCCACGGCCCAGATTCTGCGTGTGTTATATGCCTGCACAAGGGGTTGGGCTGTATGTGTGCAATTCAGGGGTGCAGGGTCTCCTCGCGCTCTCTGGGACTGATTTATGCTCCTCGGGGCCATACGTGGGTGTTGCTCTCTGGCCCCCTGGCTTGTCTGGCGGGTCTTCTGTGGCTGCAGGGCATGATGCTCTGGGCTTTTCTGGGGTTGTGGAGTGTCTATATGGCTGCAGGACTCAGGGGTGGCTGCGGGGCCTTTTCCACTGCTTGGACGCACTACGATATAATTCTGACCTCATACACCAGAACTAATTGGGACAAGTCCCGTGGACACACACACACACACACAGACGGACACACACGCGCCCTCTTGATTATCGAGCTGTGCTCTTATCATCCCAAAGGTCATCCCACAGAGTTATTGCAGCAGTTCTTGATGATTAAAGAATGATTAAAGAGTGGCATTGCAGGTTGAGATGCTGAACTCCACTTGCAGACTAACTCTGTCGTAGATGCAATGGCATGCAAACACTCTGTCTTGTATGCCAAGCATGCTGACAGCACAGGTTAACAATAAACAAAAAAACAAAAAATGTACAGGCCTTCACTGTGAGGGAACCTGTTGGTGGATCCAGAGAACACCACAGGAGGACAGCACTCTGCCAACACTACACTACTACCACTTGTATTATTATTAAAAGCCAAGTATGATACATAGGCCGCAGTTACTCCAAATTTTACTGCAACTACCTACAACAACTACTCCTTCATTACCAGCACCACTACTAATTCTACAAATACTACTACTGAAAGCACCTGATTTACTGTAGCTACAACCTGGCAGATTGAATTAAGAAAAATACACAATTATCAAGCACGTGGGTAATATTTCTTGTTTGTTTTAATTGTATATACTGAAAATTTTGCAGCCGGGGTGGCTGGCTCGCCATTTCCTGTTTATTGAAAGTTTATTAATATTACGTGTTGCGTGTCCAAATTGCACCAAATTCAAGAAGTGCACGTCCTTGGGTTCCCAGCACTACACCCACCCAAGTGTGAAGTAGATCGGATGAATGGCTGATATTGGCTGAAAGTGGCGCCGCCTCTTGCGCCGGCGCTCCGGTCGACTTTTGCACAATAAACCTCTTGAATCTTGAATGGTTGTCGAGTTAATCGAGGACATACAGACAGACAGAGATTTCTTTACGGAATATGTTATATCACCCATTACTGCAATCCTGGGCGATCTGTGGACATTTAACTTCACTTCTCCAAAAATAAAGAGAGAAAATAAAAATAAATATAATTTTTATTGTCGACTACAGCTAAAAGATGGATAACATTGTAACTAATCATGGGTATTATATAAGTGCAGGCTGTAATACTTAGTCAGTGGGTGAAAGTAACATAAGGATCACCATAAACCGGTGTGGTGAACGAATGCTCTGGTAAATAAGCAATGAAATTTACAGCCGGTGGTTGTAAATGTTCACTGGCTATTTGGAAACATATTTCAGATTGTCTAGGTTGTCTTGCAAAGGGCACATACCATTAAGATTTTTAAAAAAGTGAATAAAAACAATGACATTTCAATAACTAAAATGTAATAAAATCCATATAAAAGTTCAATGTAAATATCAACTTCCATGCACTTACAGTGGACAATATGGCACACTATACCAATAACAGCAAACGATAGTGACAGTTGACAATATTTTTCTGTGTGTCGGCTAATGCCTTATATTGTTTGAAGCTGATTAAAGCCATGTGCCGTTTATCCAGTTATATGTTGTTTAACTGGTTTCCTGTGTCCATTTTGCATATGAAATCAAAAGTTGCTGCATGGATGGTTTTATCCATTTGATGTCATGTGCTTTTTTTGATATTGGATTGTGAACAGGCACTTTTGTTAACTATGAAACAATCTGGCAGTGAGCCATTTTTTGTAACGCTTTCGGTAGTTATGGCAAATGGAGCTCTTTGAGTTAAAGCGTTCAGGATGGAACTGATCAGATATGAGGAGTTTGGAAATTTGATGGCATTCACAATAATGGCCAAGGATGGTGTTTTATTTTAATGTTTCTAACTGCATTGATTCGGTTTGCATATTTTATATGGTGAGAGAAGCAGCACAAGATTTTGTACATAAATAGTAAAACTATTTGACAAGTATATGTATTTTAAGTATTTGTAATTCCACCTACAAAAATAAGCACCAGTGTCTCCAATTTTAACTCTTCAGACACTTCTTGCCAAGTTTCTTAGAGCAACTACTGGAAACAAAATGGTGACACTGCGGACCATTCTCCTTGTTGCATACAATTTCCCAATTGGCACCGCCAATTCTCCCCAATGTGTCATTCAGAAATTCAACTTGAAACAAATTTGATCTAATCCCAGGAGAGTTACAATATATTATATTCTATATTATTATCAGACTATTATCAGCAGCCATAATGTAAATAGCTGCTTACCGCAGTGCCAGGATGAGAGACAGTTATTCTCACCTGGTACCAGGTTTGGGCGATATGTCAAAATGTTCCTACCGGCAACAGTCAGCCCAACAACCAGCGAATGTCGATATATTCACAGTGGCGGAGTGGATCTTGGGCACCCCAATGCGTCTTCTCCTCTCCATGCATCCCTGTCTCCTCTGCCATCCGATTACTTTGGTTTTAAACCGGACGCAACCGGCAAGCCCAAGTACGTAAAATAAGTAAATTGTTGCCTTTGCAAACGTGGCCGCAGCGCGGAGGTTCGGTTAAACCAATCGCTTAATTAGGCATTTTAAAAAGGATAGAAAAGTAAAGAAAATCAAGGGATCAAATCGTGTAATTATCCCAGAGAAAGCTCGTCCCGTCAGTGTTGAAGCTACCCAGAGGGGGAAGCGGCGGCAGCTATGGCTCCAATGAGACTAGCCCTCCACACCCCACTGTTTGAGTGTGCTCCGCACTGCCACGTTGTTCCTCCAATATCTGAACCATACTTAAATTCTCAAAATAAAAGAACAAAATTCGTCCAAAAAACAAATAAAAAAAACAACAACCACTGATGGACTCCGCCAATATTTGTCCAATCACTACCTACCTGGTACCAGCCAGTCAACCCTCAGAGAGGCCCAGGGTCCAACACCCATGCACGCCCGGAGATGCAGACACTAGTCCCCTTCATCTGTCTTATGCCTTTCTTGACTTGCAATGTTTTTCTGCTACACCTTACACCTTCATTTCTCCACAGTGATTAATAAAGTCTTATTTTATCTTATATATTTATAATATTAACTTATTAAAATGTAAGGATCTGATGTAAAATCATTTTGTTCGACAGTTCAGTCTAGCCAAACAACTTGACAAACTTGTCCCTATAAAGGAGTACCTCGGGCAATGCCATCATAAATCTCCATAAATCAGCTCCAAATGGCATAGTCCGCTACCAAGCAACAACCATCAGAAGAATTTTTCAAGAGGTTATAAAGTGGGTACCCTCTTTCACTGATGTTTCATTGAATTAGGCCAAATACAACTCCAGAGGGCTCAACAGCGAGTTCTGAAATCCCATAACCCACCACCTCCACACACCTGTCCAACACCCTCAGCCTACCACTATTCCATGTATAGTTCCCAAGTGATAATCCTGAACCACCACAACTCGCACTGCAAAGAATTGCCCTGTGGCAACCCTTCATCCCTAATTTCCAACACCAACACCATACAGCCCGGCCCAGTGACCACTAGCATGTTTGATTGGTGCTCAGTTCCACTGGTTCCATGTGGGTCTCCTTGGTGGCAAACATCCATTCCTAACTATCACGATGCCACTATGATTTGTTTATCGATAGATCCTTTAGAGCTGATTTCATAAAATCTTTATATTCTGCTTTGGGTGCCTGCCAGTGTGTGCCTTCAGTTACACAATAAGTGTACTTAAAACTTCTCCCTCTCAAAGGCTTGCTCAGTGAAATCCTCAAATTGAACTGTTAACTCAATGGAATATTAAATTTGCTCCCTTTCTGAATAGGACCATGCTCAACTTGGTTATGATGTCAAGTGTAAGCAACACCTTGTGACAAAGCACATCATAGGTTGCTCCAAGGAGAAACTGAATGCGACTGTCTTCATGTTCCAAAAATCTCGCTAGTTAATCGTCATCCTCTCTACACTTTCCCAAGTTATCCACTCACCTTGTTTTGCCTGTGAAACTGTCCTTGCACAATTGATTCTGACCAACAGCAAGCTACCTACTTTCTGACAATGTAGCCTTACTCCAAGATTTCCCACACATTATCTGACCCAAACCCCTTCTGAATCTGACCTACAGGATTATGTCATTATCTTGAAATGCTTGCAGGATTTCCTCTGGGTTCAATTTTCTCAATGCCTTCACAAACAGTGCGGCAGCCCCAACAGGAAGGTCCCTAGACCCTAGACTCATTTCTAACCTCACCTAACACTTGAATTCCTCTGTCAGAGTAGTCTCCATGCTCCATAAAGCGGTTCTAAATTACCTTACCATATAGGACTACACATATTAGACAAGGTGCAAAAGAACAATGGCAAAAGTCATGGATGGCAAACTGTTGCCTTTGAAGCAGACAAGCACGGAAACATTATCAACACTCAAAAACTCATTTCGCAAAAGGTGCCTTTGACCATTTCTAACGAAAGGAGGAAACCCATCCAACCTGGCTAATCATCATTAAAGGCCCAGACCAAAAGGACATAAAAGAACGAGACTGTTACATCCCCTCACATCACAAAAAAAACAAAAAAAAAAAAAAAAAAAACAACTTGAACACATTGCAAAAACTACAGCCGACGGCCAAGCTGACAGATGACATGCTGGTATGTTCTGCACCTGCGCGGGAGGAAATAACTCCCCATACCAGGAGGTGGAAATATAAACAAAGACAGTCATCGAGAATATGTCTGACGAAAATTTACTGCCGTGACTGACACTCCCGTTGTCAGCCCTTATTGTTTTGCTTGTGAAAGAAGAAAATAGAGGCGGAGGCAGAGTAACATTGCACTTCTTGGCAACAGGTGAGCAGGCTAAAGGGTAGAACACTTTGTTTTTCAGTTTGTATATTATGCTTTTAGGCAATAAAAACCTCAAGGTTGGACTAAAGTTAATGCAATGCATTTGCTATGACGGAGCACCCTGTACCTATTTATAACCTGTAGTTTTGTAGCCAGTGAGTGTATTATTACTGGATGACTTTTTAGATAACTGAGTTATGCGTCTGTTTATATTTACCGTGGAAAGCTTTAGCAACCTGTTGGCACCACCTGTTGAAGATGGACCTTGGCTGTTACCCACCGAAAACACACTGCATAGATTTCGCATCTATGCAGTGTGTTTTTGGTGGGGCAAAACATAGGAAATGTGTATGCCAATCCCCTTTCAAATGTAATGGTTGTAGTCTGAAATAACAAAATAAAGTTTTGCATTATACCATCTTTTCCACCGTTCACTTTTTCATATTAAATGCTATTGTTAGTACCCTTTATCTTCTACAGGTGATGCTTTTATGAAGAACTATGTGAAATAATTGTATAAGATGGGTTATGAATAGTTGTAATCACTTTTACTTGTGCACCACACGTTTGTAGTGATACATACACCGATCAGACACAACATTAAAACAATCTGCCTTATATTGTGTAGCTCCCCATTGTGCCGCCAAAACAGCTCTGACCCATCGAGGCATGGACTTCACAGAACCTCTGAAGGTGTCCTGTGGTATCTGGCACCAAGACGTTAGCAGCAGATCCTTTAAGTCATGTAAGTTGAGGGGTGGGCCTATGGATCGGACTTATTGTTCCAGCACATCCCACAGATACTCAATTAAGGTAAGATCTGGGGAATTTGGAGGCCAAGTCAACACCTTGAACTCTTTGTCATGTTCCTTAAACCATCCTAGAACATTTTTTCAGTGTGACAGCGTGCATTATCATTCTGAAAGAGGCCAATGCCATCAGGGAATACCGTTGCCATGAAGGTGTGTACTAGGTCTGCAACATATTTAGGTAGGTGGTACACGTCAAAGTAACATCCACATGAATTCCTTCCATAGTGCATCCTGGTGTCATCTCTTCCCCAGGTAAACGACGCACACACACTCGGCCATCCACATGAGGTACAAGAAAACATGATTTATCAAACCAGGCAGCCTTCTTCCATTGCTCCATGGTACAGTTCTGATGCTCACGTGCCCATTGTAGACGTTTTCGGCGGTGGACAGGGGTCAGCATGGGCACTCTGACCGATCTGACCAACAAGGAAACACTGCAAAATCTACGACCGGTTTTCGACACAGGCGCTCAGTGGTGGTCGAACAAAGGCCAACAGACTAACGGCCGGTTTGGTGTGTCCGGGCCTTAAAAGACAGACTCTCAGACTTAAGCAGGTCAGTCTCAATTCATCGTTACAACAATTCATCATTGAAGCATTCTAATCTGGGCTACCATAAGTTCTGTTAGCGTTACTCTTATTTGGGTTTGGGTTGTGAACGTGTACATCTCATGTCAAGTAATTTTACATAAATACATTGAAATGGACACGATGACAGATTACACACAACACAGCACTAGATAGGTAACCAAGAAAAGGTGTGTGTGTGTGTGTGTGTTGATGTTAGTTACTGCAAAAGTATGTTTTATTTTTTCTTAGAGTCAACGAGTGATAACATTTATACAGGTATTGCCATCGAATACTAGTTATCATGACACCTCTAGTCACAATCCAAACTGCAGATACCACAATTTCAATTTACGATTCAATAATGACCCATCAATGCATTCAATGCTTTTCCTAAACCAAGCCTCATCCCAGTTACTCAAGGTGGAGCTACACGATCTACCTCAGCCCTTAACATGTTCTCCATTAAAGAAGGAATCATATCTTCATCTATATGAAACAACCCCTGTACCACTCGCCCCACTAACAATCAAAAAACTCCTAGGTTGGACCTTCCTTCAAGTCTCTGGTTTTCTCCTGGGCTCTTTACATTCATTAACAAGAGCAATAAATGATAGTCCCTCGCGAGATCTACTGGCACCAAGACAGACCAGCAAAACTTCAGACAGCACGGAAACCAGTTTGATGGGGAAATCCATATCTTGTTACTTCCTTTCTGCGCTTTCACACTGATGCGAATGGATTCTGAAAAAAAAGGAAATCTTCAAAAAAATAAAAATTAAAAAAAATCCATTCATCTCCCTCCTTAAATTATTTATTAAAATTGGCCCTTTGCCAGAAAATCTGGTATTTAACAATTTCCTGGTTTTTTTTTAAACAGATTTCTCAGCTCAACTCAAAACACTGTCAGAGATAAGAACCTGACACATCAATTTGGAGTTTCACCTGATCCTTAATAGAAAATAGCAATTTTGAACCAAGCTTTCAGCATTTAAGTTCCCCCTTTCATGACAACTCATCTACACCCGCCCAACAGGTACAATTGTTTAGTTTTGGCTTACACTTCCAAAATAGTCACGCCTCTCTGGAGGCATTGACGATATCAGGGTTTAGACCTGATATTGTCATTGATACTGATAACTGGGAGGGAGGTTGATATCCAGAAGGGATCTGCATGGATCTGTGTTTTCATACACAAAGCCTCGCTATCAAACCTGCCTGGATATCTAACATCTTTAGAAATTCATCTTCAGCAGATCACAGGGGGGACTGGCTTGAAGTTCCTGGGGGTAAGATTTTCCCAGCACTGCGCACCTCACTGCTGGAATGAACTGGAAAGAGGCTCACTCAACGCCCTGGATCATTCAAAAGTTTAAATTGCTCGGATAGATGGATTTTTTTTTTTAACCCAACACTTCTGATTGTTTTAGCAAGTGTGTCCAGTGAACGAACACACACACACACACACACACTAAAGGGTTTGGTAAATCGGGTTAAGGAAAATGGATGGGTGCATATTGTTTGGCAGATGGCAGAGCATCATTTATTTAAACATCCATGATGCTCTGCGATATGCGAATGCAATGGGGTGTGAGAAATATGTATTCGTTAAAATCATGGTATTTCTCTAAGAGTAACAGTCTGGCCAACTCGCTGGTATAGTAGGCTACAGGCCTAGTCTACACCACTCTACTCGACGTGTCATCTATGAGTCTTTATGTCGTCTCGCACAGAACAGGGCAGTAGCCTAAGAAAGCCCCTTGACAACCGAAACCCACCTTCTTGGTTGAGCGCATCGGAAAGAAAGGACAAATATATATATAATAATAATAATAATAATAATAATAATAATAATAATAATAATTGTGGATTCATTGGTTCAATGGGACGAAATCTTACCAAGTACATCACAAACGAGGGAGACCCAACACGCACGTCCGACCGCGCCAATGGGACGCGCACGTTCGTCCCCCACAAACATGATCGCAACGGTTTGGAATTCAACTAAATGAAATTTAAGAAATTAAGACACAAAGCAAACTGTCCGCTAAGCTCGTTCCGCCCGCCCGGCTGTCAGTGAAACCCAACGTCACGACCCGCATATGACACGGTATCGGTGAAATGCATAGGCCCTCTGGTGTGTGTGCGTGCGTGTGTGCGTGTGTGTGTGTGTGTGTGTGTGTGTGTGTGCGTGTGTGTGTGTGTGTGTGTGTGTGCGTGATCCAAACACACACAAAAATGGCACTGCGAGTCGTGATTTAACCGTGTGGATGTTAAGTCCACATACCTATGTACGCGTCGGGATCCCACGCAGATCCCGGATGCCGATCCAACCCCAAGGTGATAAATCCGATCCTGGAATTTTGAGTCCACGCCACCCGCAGTGGTTCGTTACAATATCCACGGGCAGGTTACTTAAAGTCCCGTGTGGTACAGTTCTTATTCCTTTAAGGCGAACGTGAAGCCCGTGTGGCGACGTCAGAACCACGCGGTGCACCGAGCGCGCAGAAAACATCAGCTAGAAAAACACGACGCCGACATCGCAGTGGCGGGTGGAGGCGGGGGTTGCTCAGTCAACGCCGCCGCCGCCAACGACCACAACAATAACACAAAACGATCCGAAATGTATATTTCCCACAGCAGGAAGTGTCAGGTGGGCGCTGCCGCTCCTGACGGCTCGGTGTGCCGCCCTATCACCCGCCCGCGTCCAGCCTCAGCCCCGCCCACCGAGAGGAGCGACGGCCAATCGTTGCTCTGCATGGACAGACGCAGGTGCACCATTTATCCCGGCCCAGCTCTTCCAAAAAATGTTGTTTTTTTATAACCAGAACCACAAGTACTTTGTTACAGTAGAACAATGTTAATGTAATTAACATGTAAAATATATATTATTATTGCATATATGTAATATTATTGTTGTTACTATTTGATTGCCTTCTATTGATGTAAAGCACTTTGAATTGCGGGTTGCGTATGAAAGGTGCTATAGAAATAAAGCTTATTATTATTATTATTATTATTATTATTATGTTTTTTATTTTTTTATTTTTTTATTAGGAGTCCAGCCTGCAGAGCTGTTGTTATTGTTCAGATTATTATTATTATTATTATTATTCTCCTTGGCATTTTTCGAGCTAAAAGTGTGTGGAACACGACAACTGCTGGACCCAGGGACACTGTTGAGGTCTTGTTAGAACCAGGACGTCACAGACATCTCGTGGTTCAAGCTTCTTCATCCGTCATCCAATTCGTTATATATGTGCAGGTTGTGGCTCTTGACCCACAGTCGCATTGTGCCAGGTGCGTCGTGTAGATTCCATCGCTAAGTTGTGGTTACAAACTGCGTGTGTGTAGGTGTCTGTGTATTGTATTACCTGCTTTACGTCGGCGGGGCTGTTCGATTGATATTTAATCTTTTTGTAAACGAAGGCATTCTGTTCCCATCTAACCCCGCATTGTGTCCCTCCTTACTTTCCGCGATTCAAGGGAGTCGTAACATATAAACTGTGGGAGTCGATGATGCGTTTCATGTAATTGGAACGTATCGTAAAACTAGCACCCGGAAAACTATAATTAATCCACAGAAAGTCGTCACCATGTCATTACGTCACTCCATCATCGTTGCCTCACATGGCATCACGGTGAGTTATACCAATGACAAACCGTGATTTACAGCCAACAATGGACGGCTGCTTTTTGTAACTTGTGCTGTGTTTCACAGAACCAGGAAAATTGAGATACGTACCTAAAACGACTAAACTGGACCCTCTGTATTGCTGCTTGCAGCCATATTTATCGTTATTATTATTATTATTATTATTATTATTATGATTATTATTATTATAACTGATTCTTGGGACTTGTGCGAAAACATAACCCTAACCCTAACCCTAACCCACTAGGAAAAGTGATCATTCAGATTCTTCAAAAATGAATACAATTCTCTTATTTAAACTATTCAGGGGGAACCATCTGAGGATCCTTTGCACAAATGGTAACTACTATTCATGCAGTTGTCTTTATCACTTATGCAAATGTTATGACACATACCTCTAGAAATTATATATTCCATTTGAATCAAACTGAATTTTAACTTTAATTAAAATTAACTTAAACTTTTTTAAACATCTTTAAAATATACAGTATATCTCTGCTGACTGAGTAAAGTGAACATTGCTGAACTAAAAGCGATTAAAGTGTTTTTTTACAGTGTTTGCTTTGATGATGTAGTTGCTGAAAATATGTCCCAAGTTCTCGTCAACACTGGCAGATATGTATAGAATAGTCATAAAACCGGGCTACTTTATGGTCAACTATATATCTGAGCCTCTTTTCCACCACCTGCTTTAACGTCCTCCACCAACTGCTGAACGCAAGAAGACCAAATTGTTAATTCTTAATCATTTCGGCATAATCTATTGATATTGCTTGCTGTCACAGCCATAATGGGTCAACACGTATCTATGGAATAGAGAGATTTGATTTAACTCGTAAAATAAATGTATGCAGCATAGCGGCAGCTTGCAACAGAGGCAAAACAAGATACTGTATCTCCTTTGTAGCACACATGTACAGTGTGATGTGTAAAAAAGGTGTTTTTAAACTGTGTCAACGCTGATGGTGTTGACAAAACTCACCAGGTAATTCTAAATTGAGGCTAAGAAATTATTATGATCACACTTTATACTTGTGTTTTGGAATGTGTCATGTGTTTTTATACTATCATTTCATAATTATCACAATTTATTTTTATTTCTGTTTACTTTGTAAATATGGCCTACGTACTCCCAGACATTGTATTATAAACCAGATGCTGAGGAATCACCAAAAAAAGGAATCATGTTAGTCAAGAAAGCACAGCTCTTCCTCAAATGTTATTAAATTCAAGAATTTCAGGAAATAAAAAAATACTTCAGTCACCTAACAAATCAAAACATCTTGCTTTGTCAGGTGAGATCTTTAGATATATATCGCTTAACACTCCAAACTGAAAAAGAGAGACTATTCTCACATTCTGACAATTTGGCTCACCTGGTTTGGATCTCAACTGAGATATATTTATTTGAAAACAATGCTCCTAGAGCTTGTCTGAAGTAACTTATCTAATCACTCATGATATGCAACTCAGAGGATACGCAGGTTGGCCATAACTTTCATTTTTTTCCCATTGATTCACTTTTAGTTGAGGGAGATTAATGGCAATAACACTCATACTGCTGCCCCAAATGCATAATCATATTTCTTACGCATTGGACAAAAATTAGTATATATAGCATATAGGTATATATCAGAGTAAATATAGCAAAAGGTTTTACATAAATAAAAACCCCACCTCCTTTAGGGTTAAACTGATTTAAGTTGGATGTGTTCGTAAAGAAAATAGACGGAGCAGAGAAAGTAAAAACAATTTCAGGGGAATAAATGGGGCAAAAGAATAAGTGACATTGTTATTATAGTGAAGCTGACCCCCCAGACCATCACTTAAAAAGGCCCCAGTAAATTTAACAATTCAATTTATTTAAATGCAATCATCGCAATCAGTTAATTCACTTATGGTAACAAAGTGAACCTAAATGTGGTGGAGGGTTTGTGTGCCACAATGAATCTAGGGGATATGCTTTCTGGTGTCTCAGAGGCTGGTAGGGCCACCCATGGTAGATTGGCCTCAGATGGTCAATCGTCACTTCTCTGGTGGAGAGGGAGCCAGATACTCAACAGCCCTCGGCTGGGCACCACTTAATTGGAGTTTGTCTCAGGTCCATCTTCAAACACAAGGAGGCTCATAATTGATTTGGCACATGACCATCGCTAATCGCCTTTGTAGTTGTTTCGTCAAACCTGAGGCTATATTTTCTGAAGTGAAGGTTCGGGTGTAGGAGGACTTCAGAGAGGCGATGCAGAAGTACTTTCCGGTGCCCTCAAAGAGGTTCTGGCAATCCATCAGACGGCTCAGGAGGGGAAAGCAGGATCCCTCCCCAGGCTGTTATCAGTAAGGGTGGAGAATTGCTGACCTCGACCGAGGACATCATTGAATGGAGCACTTTGTGGAACTCCTAAACCCGACTAATACCTCATCTATGGAGGAGGCAGGGGTGGAGTGTTCTGAGATAGCATAACCCTTCTCCTTGGCAGAAGTCACTGAGGGAGTTGGGAAATCATGCAGTGCCAAAAAGCCTGGGGTGGACGAGCTCTACCCAGAAATGCTAAAGGCCCTGAATGTTGTGATGCTGAGGGTTTTTTTTCTGTTTTGTGAACTTGGAAAAAGCTTATGACTGTATGTCCAGAGGGGTTCTGCTGAGTTACATTCTGTCCTCACACAACCAGAACAAAAATTGTCTTTGTATTCTCGGTGTTAAGTCAAATCCGATCCCTCTGGCAAGGGTGCCACCCAAAGAGGTGGCTTGTCCCCTTGAGTGGGGAGAGACGATCTGATCCAAGTAGAAGAGTTTAGGTATCTCAGAATTGTACTAATGAGTGAGGGTATAAGGGAGCTTGAGATTCACAGATGGATGAATGGGTGAAGCATCTAGAGTAAAATGAGCACTGTAGCACCATTGTGGTGAAGAGAGAGCTGGAAGGCAAAGCTCTCAATTCACTGGACAGTCTTTAGTCCAACCCTCACCTATGGTCATGAGCTTTGGACAGTGAAAGAATAAGGTCCCAGATAAAGGCAAACAAAATGAGAAGGAGGAGACCCTGGGGCAGGCGTAGGAGCCACTGGAGGGAGTCCGAGGTGGTATCATACCTTAAAATCCCCCAGGAAAATCTGGAGGGAGTTGCTGGTTAAAAGGCTATCTGGACCGCTCTGTTAAGCCTGTTGCCTTTGCGACCGGGACCTCAATAAGTGGCAAAATAAATGGATGGATCACAAAGTTAAGTCATTGTGAAGTTTCATGTAATGTTAAACCGCGGTGAACTTTGACACACAAGATCATGATGTTGACCGATAGCAGCTTTTGCCGTGTTGCCTTTTAAGGGGCAGGCCATTGAAGAGTCAAAAAAATAGTCTAATAAAAGCCACTGATGAAGAGCCTGCCAATCCCTGATGAAAATGTCTGTCTGAGCTAGAAGTGTCAACTTTTTCAAGTTCATGGCGATATACTGTAGACGGATAAATTGCCCGACATGCAGCTCTTGATTTTATATTCTTATATTCCCTTGACTCTGTTTTACTTGAAATCTTGTTCCTTACCTCTGCTGTCTTCAAGATGTCTTTCTGTTTCTCTGCCCTTGAAGATTACCCAATTATTGTTTGTCTTTTCCTTATCTGATTTTGCATTAATAAGGAAAAAGTTATTTATTACTTATAGCTAATCACTACATAGGCCTTCTTGCCATTTTTGGAGTAATGACTATTCTTAATGAATACAACCACATTCTACTTCACGATACAACTAATAATATTTAGACTCTATTATAAATAATCAACCTCTTAGAGGCTAGTGTCTAGTGCTTTCATATTGGTTTGATAATATTCTGTTTTGCTACACAACTTGAATCTAGAAACACCATGACACTGAGTAGTACATTTGTTTGTGTTTATGAAAACTAATTGCATTTTCGATCATATTTGTGTGGTGACTTCAGAAGAAGCTTATTCATCATGTGTGGCATCTGTGTGACATCCTGTATGCTTATGTAAGTCCTGGATCTACAATGTAAGTAAACTTGAAGCCTCATGATTTCATTATTCCACAAACCTTACGTCTTCCCACTTCCAACCGGTCCTCAAACCCTTGCACTCCTCTCCTTTGGGTTATGGCCCATTTCCACCCAATTGTATTGTATTTCACACTGTGGTTACTTGATAGCAATACTGCTAAAAGAAAAACAAGTCATTGTACCGTTGTATTTCACAATGGCACTATGACTTGTTCTTCTCTTTAGATTCTCTTTAGACTAGATTTTCATTCCAATTCTGAAACATTTAATGACTTAGTTATTGTGAAATAATTTTTATTAGAAGGGGGTAGTGCTTTACATACTGGACTGACATCCACACATAATTTTATGTACATATGTCCCTAATGCAGTGGGTTATTCTTTCACTGTCCTCACCACATGCCTTCCTAAAACTTCCCAGTCTGTAAGCTCAAAAAAGCCCAACAAAGCCTCAGCTGACCGTTGCCTCAGCTGACCGCCTCCTCCCTATTCAGAGAAAATGTTTTGAGTTTTGTCCAAGAACTGGACGGATTCACTAAGTATGCATGGAACTCAGTTTTGGCCTTGAGTCATCTGCATGCAGTCACATTTAATTTAAATGAGCCCAGGATGACAGCCCCGATTGTCTCCCCGATACCGTAGGAAATGTTCACCATTTGCATGGATGTACAGGATAGTCTGCTTGGTGTGAACCAAGGTAGGGAGGCAGACAACATGTCCTGAGGTCTCTGTGTGTCAAGGAAGTTCATTGTTTAGTAGTAGTATGTAGTATTCCACTCAACCATGCACCATTGAATCTGAGGAAAGGAATGGGGACACAGAGGGGCCGTCCAAAGAAGCCCTGGAGCCACCAGCAGGTCAACGGGCGGCCCCAGTGACTTTTGTTTTTACTTTCTCCCTCTCCTGACTGCTAGCAGCAGCACCTAGGGGTCCGGCGGAGGACCTGGGGGAGAAGCAGCTGGAGCAACCATGATGGGTAACCGTCTGCGGCTATCTCCTCCACCCAGCAGCCATTGCCGGGACCATCCAGCAGCCCAGCAGCCAGGCCACCCCTCCAAGCAGCCCCCGCAGCAGCCAAGTCCGGCCACGCTGTCACCAGCCAACACAGCAGCCCGAGGCCCTACGCTCTGGAAGGGAGGAGGGGGCAGTCTGTCGTCACCCTGGGGGAAAGGAGGCCAGTCACCTTGGGGGGGAACCAGGTCCTCTGGAAGGGGACCTCATAATGTTTTTTAGACATTTGTTTGTATAAGGTATGGAAGCCCTGTTTCAGAGTCCGGTGTTTTTAAGGAACCCTTAAAAATGTTGGAACCCTGTGTCAGAGTCTGTCCTTTTAGGGATAGTAACCCTGTGTCAGAGTCTGTCCTTTTAGGGATAGTAACCCTGTGTCAGAGCCTGCTTAAAATATTTTTTTCATTTTTGTTCTCTGGCGTGTGATAGGAGGAACTGCCACATATATGAATATATGTATGTATATATGTATGTATGTATGTATGAATATATAGTGTGTGTGTGTGTGTGTGTGTGTGTGTGTGTGTGTGTCCGAACGGTCGTTAAACAGGTAGGTCGTTAACTGAGGAGTACCTGTGGGTGTGTATGAATGTGTATAACTACATATATATGTGTGTGTGTATATATGTGTGTGTATGTATGTATGTATGTATGTATGTATGTATGTATATATATATGTATGTATATATACATACATACATACATACATACATACATACATACATACATACATATAAAAAAACAGAAAGACTCTGTCTCCCTCCCTAAACCCTTACCTGTGGGCAGACTCCCATAGTATATATGTATGTATGTATGTTTGTATGTGTGTGTGTGTGTGTGTGTGTGTTTGTACATATATACATATGTGTGTATATGTATATGTGTGTATATATATGTGTGTGTGTGTGTGTGTGTGTGTGTCTGTGTGTGTGTGTGTATATGTGTATATGTATATATATGCCTGTGTGTGTGTATATGTGTATATATACTGTATGTATATGTGTGTGTATATATATATATGTCTGTGTGTATATGTATATATGTGTGTCATGGCACACTTATGTATATCCATACATAAGGGATTATATCAGTCCAATATAATCTCTTTTAGACTTAAATCCCTGGGTGCAATTATATAGATTATCAACTTATTTAGAGGGCTACCCTACTATACCATATATCTTTAACAATATCTTTAGAAGTGTGGATAAAAATTCTGTCAAGTGCATGGGGCCGGCGGGACCCTTCTCCCATTGTGCTCTGAGATCTTTAAAAGCAAAGAATTTTACTTACGTTCCAAACTCCTGTAACCTAAGCTCCCACACCCACAGAATCCCAAGAATCGTTCGTTATTAAATACTGGGCTCCCGATGACAACACTGGTCCATGGGCAAACAAAAAAAAAGAACTTTCATAAACATTAAAGATTGCTGACACCTGTTTCTGTCGGCCTTTTCCATCTGTGACCTGTTGATTCCGGCAGAACTGAAAGATATTTGACATCTACTGGTGTGTGGACCAGTCACTCATGTGAATGGTATATGCATTTACATTATGTTTTCTATGTACACCTCCAAAAATCCACCTCCAAATTCTTTCTTCATTGCCCCCTCTCACTCTCTACACACACACACACACACACACACACACACACACACACACACACACACACACACACACACACACACACATATATATATATATAAAACACATTGGCAAATGTGTGACAGTAGGCTAAGCTTTTCAATTGCGCATATACAGTAGATACTGTACACACACAAACACATATATACACAGTACATACAGTATTTATATGGAAGGTTTATGTAGACGGTATCACCATTATAGGATATGATATTGTAATAAATGTGTGTCTAGAGTCACTTCTTAACAGACACTATTAAATAAGAAATATAATTAAAAGCATATTCACAGCATATACAGGATTTAAACTCTATAATAGAAAGCCCATTTAATGTACAAAATACAATTTTGTAGTTGTTGGAGGAGGAGGAGGACAAGTGGAACAATTGTATTCTTGTATATTACTAAGTGTTCTTAGTTTATTTTCCAATCCAATCACAATGAAAACGCAGTGAGACTTAAACATCACCTGGGTAACGTTTGTCAGTTTGGTTTTTTGAGGGAGGGGTGACTCCAGACATCTGTCTCATGCTGTTAGTTCCACCCGAGCGAAGTCAAACGATGAGACGTCTACTGTGTGTACAGTGTGGATACTGTGTATACTTTCTTTCTCTTTTTTTTTTTTTTTTTTACAATCAATTGTATGGCAATAGGGTGTTTGTTTGAATTTCATCTGCCAGATTGGCGGAGTGGAACAAATTGGGTTATTCCACCGATGTTCACTGCTGCCGATGCAAACGAAAGAAGGTTTTTGTGGCATGGTAAACATGGCCGCCGTCTGTTGGTCATTAAAAAATTAGTCAGGAGTTATGTAAACTCCCATGACAAGTTCTAACTAAACATCATTGTGGGTATATGACTAAATATGAAGGTCAATGGTGAATATGTAACAACTGGATTCTGCCAGTATTATTGAATGCGTTGTACAAAGGGCAGAGTAAACACAAACACACCTACAAGCACACACACACACACACACACTTGCCTTCCCATGTTTCTGTGTCGTCCATTGAAAGCAGTCCATACTTTGTGCTTACTTTTTATTTAATAACATTTTGACACACTTAAAATCTTATAAACTATAAAACATGGTAAATTTGAAGGATGTCTACATTGATACATTTTCTTTCTTTCTTTCTTTCTTTCTTTCTTTCTTCATTTAATACAATTGGAGCCGGCAAAGTTAAGGAAGTTTGTCTTCATTTCAAATGATTATCTCCCCAGAGAGTGTAGGCTGTGGGCCAGAGATTCATCGTAAGTGATAAAAAATGTTTTACATGTCTTATTACATGTCCCCCAGCGTGTAAGTGACAAGATGTGGACACATCAGGATACACAGGTGACTTCGAATCGAAGTCACCTGTGTTGCATTTTATCGCGAAATTATGTCATTGTTCTAATTATGCATGGCTTTGCCATTTGTGTGCTTCAAAACTAAAAGGGTACGTGGGAGGTCATGTTACTCAAATGCTCAAATATATTCATCCATTGAATACAGAATATTAACAAATCATTGATTTGAGCTGTACAGATGCTAGAACACATCAGATTGAGAATGAGAATCTCAACTAATACTAACCACTCATAATGAGAATGAGAATTTCTCAAACAAGGTCTGTACCATTGTGCACGGCTCTCCATTTGGGTGCTTGGGTAAGGTAGGGCAAAGGACGAGGATTCTTCTAGTAGGCGAAATAGTAGCTCTGCACGGAGAAGAATCGATCAATGGGGTTTCCTACTTGCGCTCGCACGGAGCCCACATCTGCAGTTTTTGTGAAGCAGTCAGCCAAGATTGCCTGTGAAGCATCGCTGTCAATGCCGTGGAAGATGGTGTCGTTACCTGAGTGGTGTAAGACAGACAAGAGGAAGATACAGCACACTTTCTAAGTCTGTTCTCCATTAAAACAATGCCATTAAATAACTATTTGATTTAAAATATACTGCTTTTGTGTTGACGGTTTAGTGAGATTTTTGGTGATTCTATGTTGAGTTCAAGCCTCAGTCTTAAGGGAAAATATTTTTATTAATTGTGTTTAATCACAGCAAACTGTTTTTATCCATTCACAGCCCTAGTAATAACTAAACTCACCATTCCTACTTGTCAGCAAGTCTATGTGTGGAAAAACATTTTTGGTGGAAAATGTTGTTAAAAATACTAGTATTCAACATGTCACAGTTTAAAATATGGCTAGAGAGGGTCTTTAATAATGACAAATGTAGGCATACTGTGTGAAGTGTGTACTTCTCTCTATGGGCCATTAAGTATTATACTGTATGTCTTTTTCATACCTTCTCAACTCTTGCATTCTCTGGTGGTGTAAGTTATGCTCTATAATTGAGCTACATCATGGTGATGAAAAGTTCATCTATTTTTGGCAGTTTGTCTCTTTACGAGTGACTCAGAAAAAAATGATATGTTAAATTTTTCCGACTTTCGCTGGGTTGATGCAATTGCTATAACGAGTCAGAAGAGTTTGTTCAGCTCAGAGTTGTGGAGGGATTTTTCGCAGGAATCATTTAATTCTGTCCAAGCTATTTATTTAGGAAGAATGCAATGTGTAAATCAGTCACATTCATAACAGCCTGGCTGCAGTTACGGAGTCACGAATGAACTATTCGTTTGCCAGAGTGACTCACGACTCCTGAGTCATTTAGAAGATTTGTTTGCTACGGCCGAATCGTTCGTGAGTATTGCATCACTACTACACAGTTGACAATCATTGACAGTCGCCATGTCAGTGTTATTCTCTGCCTATTAAGATTATGACGATGATCACCACATGGATTCATGTGATCACCTGTCATCTGCGGTGGCCTTAGGCCCTGTTGGAAGGGGTCTTTGCTGTAGCCATTCTGCTCCGTGGTCACAAGCTGCTGCTGTTGAGTGGTGGCCAGGGGCTGAGAATAGGAGCACAGCAGGCTTTCCACAGGATCTGAAACATAAATCAGTCAAATGGAAGGGATACTCCAGCTTTTTGGGTTATTAAACTTTTGTCTATAGAACCAATTCAGGTGAGAAGGTATGAAGATGTTTTGTAGTAGCCAGGGGTACGTAATGGGTGTCTACTCCGAAATGCTGGTTAACAGTGTCAAATCTATTTTAGCATGGAATAAAAACAGATCGTGGATATTTCACGCAATTGGCTGTCATTTGTTGGTCTTTATAATTAGAAGATGATGTGTCGTATAAATTGACGTATTTTCGAACCTCCTCAGCCAGCCTCACTTTGATCTGCTCCATTTTATTTTTAACCGTTGGCGGAAAAACTGGAAACACACAGATCAATCACAGCTCTTGCTGTCTTGTGTCATCCCGACACATAATTACATTTCCAGAGAGGTGCACGTAAGCTATGGCGGCGGCCTCTCCGGCTATACCGGAGACGTAGAGACCTACCTCGTACCTATGGCGGCTATTCCACACAGAACTATAAAGCAGCCTTAACTCCGTTACAGCAAAGTATGAATGTATCAGTCAAAACCTTCTGACTGTGTGAGCAAATGCAGTCAACATGTGTTCAAGTTCAAGTTCAAGTTTGACCACAAAAGAGGTCAGGGCAGCTCAATGCAATAAAATTAGAATTAACTTTTAACTCTTGAACACAGTTTTAATGGCTTCAGTAAACGTGCTGCACATCATTAGATAAAGTTCAGTCAGAACAGCAAAAATAATTACATAAAATAATAACAATATAACATAAAAATAAAAAGAATACAATAAAATGTAAGGTTGTCAACCATGAGAGAGAGACAAATCCCTTCACCTTGGCCAAGCCTTTGGACACTCCGCTGATCCTGCTGCTGCGCTTGTCTCCTGGCAATTTTTTTAATCTGCAAGGATATTATCAAAGGGTTACACAAAGCTTGCTAAATTACATTGAGAATAATTAACATTATACTTCTCGAGATAATTATTTTCTGTGATGTTATACGCTGTGGATAAAAGTGTACAAAAACTGAAATTAGGGGAGAAACCAAAGGGAATTCATATGCCACATCTGAATACCCGTTGGTATTGTGGAGTCACAGTTCCCAATTACAGACATCATGTCAACATTATTAAAATGAGCCACCAACAATTGTATTTTTATTTTGATAAAGGAAAACACCAAAAGCAGCCCAGTTGTATTCATATTTCTAAAGAAGAATGTAAAAGTGTGTGGTAGATGCATAATCAAAACATAATCCCCCATTGCAGACAGGGCCAATAACAGACTCTGCGAATCATCACCTTATCATGGTGGAGAAGCTTCTGTGTTCCTGAGAAGCCGAGAGCGATGCCATTTGGAGCTATGCTCCTGGTAGAGTCGCACATGGCGGTATAGTTGAGCGGGAGATTCCTGACAAAAAGTAATCCAACCAATGCTTTAGCGATGAAACCGGCGGAGGATGATGGCTGACTTTAGGGGAGCATCAGCTAGGAAGGCGGAAGAAAGCTGCTGCAGAGAAGGGGGGCCAGTTGTATTGGACTCCATGGCACTGGAGCCTGACCCAGATCCGGCAAGGACAGTGGTGGCTGTCCGTGTGCCAGTCTACCCACGTTAAAAAAAAAAGATGCACAGGCATCCTCAGCAACTTCAGGTCTCTGTTAGGAAAACCTCCAACAGGATTATCTTGACAACATCGGAGAACACTGGAGCCCGCTCAAATCCACCATCCTCAAAATCTGCATAACCACCCTTGGGTACATGTCCAGAAAACATCAGGACTGGTTTGATGAGAAACACAGCGATAGAAAAACAAATTTCCTATCAGGAACTCCTCAACCACGACAGTACAACCTGACTGTACATCACCAGGCACATCCCCCAGAGTCCCATCAGAGAAAACACAGGGGAACCTCCCACCATGACAGAGGTTCGAGGTGATATCAGGAGCCTTAAGAACAATAAGGCCGTCGTACCAGATGGAAACCCAGCTGAGATCTTGAAGGAAGGTGGACCAGAACTCTTGCACCACATTCACGCCTTACTCCTGAAGGTCTGGGACAGAGAAAGCGAGAGAGAGAGAGAGAATAATGCCCTCAAAGCTCAGGGATACTCTAATAGTGACCATAGTCAAGAAGGGGAATAAGGCTGAATGCAGAAACTACTGGGGCATCTTGCTCCTCTCAAAAACAGGCAAAGTGCTTGCATGCATCCGAGCAAGACGACTGTTACCACTATCTCTGAGGAAGTACCCCCTGAATCACAATGTGGCTTCCACCCATCCATAGGTACAGCAGACATGGTATTCACAGCATGACAGCTCCAGGAAAAATGCAGTGAGTGCATCCTCTGTAGAAGGCATTGACCTGAAAAAAGGCCCTCGACACAGTAGACCGCCAGGCTCTGTGGCATGTACTGTATTTTCAAGGCACGGTTGTCCTTATAAGAATATGCAAATATTGAGGCTACTACACGACGGCATGTCAGCCACAGTGCTATGTAACAGTCTGAGCCATTCATTGTGGGGACAGGGGTCAAACTATACTCCACCTCATTGACCAATAGATGCCACAGGGGATCCCAATCTTATACAGAACAGATGGTAGGCTCTTCAATCGTTCAAGGCCGAAAGCGAAGTTAGCATCACCTCCATCATACAGTTTCAGTATGCGGACGACAACGCCATGGCAGCACACTCAGCAGAAGACCTCCAGCCCATTCTGAACGCCCTGGGGCTAGACTTGACCATCAAGTAGACCCAAGCCCTACATCAACCTCCACCCAACCAGCCATTTACTTAGCCCACCATAAAAGGGGATGAAACCACCCTTGAAAATGTTGACCACTTTCTCTGCCTCGGCAGCCTACTTTCTTTAAAAGATGACATAGAGTCTAAGATCAACCATTGCCATCACCTGCCAGAGAAAGAGTCTTTGAAGACAAGGACATACATTATATGCCCAAACAAAACTACTGGCCTACATAGCTGTTGTCCTCCCCACCCTACTGTATGGAGCAGGGTCATGGACCACCTACAGCCAGCACATAAGGGCCCTGAAATCAGCAAAGATCCTTACAGAGGATTCTGAGGATCAGCTAGGAGGACAGATGCACCAACAACAGTGTTCTAAAGGAAGCCAACATGACTAGCTTCCCCATCACAATCATGCAGCATTAACTTTGTTGGACAGGCCATGTCATCTGTATGTCCAACACACACCTCCCCAAACAGATCCTCTACTCCCAGCGGAAAGAAGGTCAGCAGGCCAGGGAGGGCAAAATAAATGTTTCAAGGACAATATCGAGACATGTCTGAAGAAATTCAGCATTACATCAAACAACTGGGAGGACATTTCACAGGACAGGGGCTCCCAGAAGAAAGCCGCCCAGGAAGAAGCTGCACGACATGAAGTGGAAGTCCGCCGTGTTGCAGAGATAAACCGGCAGCACCGCAAGGAGAGAGGGCCAACCACCAACCACCACCACTCACCCCTGCCCACACTGCAACAAAATATGTGGATCGTGGATTGGCCTCTACAGTCATCTGAAGACCCATCAGTAGACGACCCTGAGGAGAGGAGTTCCTACCGATGTTGATGATGGATAGCACATGGAATTTGTTTCTGAAGATTAGTGTCTTCAAAAGTCTTTCAAGTCTTTCATGGGTATAGTTTTTGAGCCTCAATTAAAATTTGACCTCCGTGTTAAGAAAGGATTCCTTTTTTAACCAGCTGTGATCCATTTCATCAAATCAAATCTGTATTGCCAAGGAATTTAACTGAGCAAATTATCCATGCCTAATAGGAGTAGATCCAAATAGCTTTCCTACAGCGTGGAAGTACCCAAAATATATTATTATTGCAGGGAGCATAATCTGACATTTTGTATACAGGGAAGTAGAGGAGATAATCTCCTGGACAATAAAACTGGTTGTCAGTGGGGTGAGTCAACAGGGAGGTATTTGCTGTGCAGAACATATGTGCACACGCCACATGACAGTATTACTAAAAAAAAAGTCTATCAAAAAGTATCTACAAAAGGTTGCATGGCCATAAACACATGCCCAGCATTAAAAAATAACAATGATAGAAATGAGTCCTTTACCGACGAGCATGGAAAGCCCTTACTTGAAATCAAATACAGGGTTCTGATATATTTTCAATTTAGTAATCTTTCTAAATATGTAATATTTGAAATGTATTACTGAATATAAATGCGATATTTTAAGAGAGTTGTCTTTTAAACATCCCTATATTGAACCTGCCATCCCAGAAGCAGTACATATTCATTCATGGCTGATGTCTTGTTCCTGTCTAATAGAAGAGATGAAGACTAAAAGACCACTTTTCTTAAAAGGACATTCTGTATGACTCGGAACTCAAACTTTCGGATGTGGGATTTCCCACTGCTTTTTATTTAAAAAAATGTAAAAGGAAAGAAAACAAGTCTCACCTTGGCCCTCTGGTTCTGGAACCACACCTGCACGACACGTACACTGAGGCCTGTCTCTGCGGCCAGTGCCTCTCTCACCTTAAAAAAATGACACACATTGTGTTATCAGCCATCTACCGGAATAACTGACTTGGAGCAGCTCATCACAACAATAATTAAATAGAATTAAGGGTCATATATTTTTTAAGAAATTTAAGGTACATCAGGAAGAGGCTCTCTCATGTGTCTTCCCTTCCGCACATTTATCTTTGAGCTGCCATCTTTGTGTTGCATTTTGTAACTATAAAGTATATGAAAATAATATCTGCCCTCAATATGACACTATGATACTATATGATATTTCATATATACTCTATATATATATATATATATATCATATACGCTATATACTGTATATAAACTATATATAGAGTATTGGAGGGCAGATATTATTTTCATATACTTTATAGTAACAAAATGCAATATTATTATAATATATATATATATATATATATATATATATATATATATATATAGTATATATACACACACATATATACTGTATATATAAAAACCTTTGTTACCTTTCTGCAAGGCTTGGAGGAGACCTCAAAGGAGGCCTTGAAGGCTCTCCTCTGCCGGGTGGTTAGTATGGTACGTGGCCGTTTGGTTCGATGTGGATGTCCACTATCATCACTGCCCTTTCTGTGGTCTCCATGGTGCTTCACATCCACTTCCTCATCCTCACTCTTTCCTGCAGCCAGCCACAAAGAAAGAGGAGTTAGTTTTTTGTTTTTTTTTTTCAAATATTTATTTATTTATTTTCATTTCTCTGCTCTTGGGTAATTGATGTCAATGTGTTCTGTCCTGATTTTATAACAAGTTAGTGTCGCCTTTCTCTCATGTTTGACATAATAAGCGTAACTAGCATTAAGGAAATGTAGGAAATTCTCTTGTCCTACATCCTCTGGTTCATCCTGATATAGATTGGAAAATGTTGTTTGATTTTCGATATCATTATTTCTCCACCACAAGGCAGTTGAAAAAGATGTTCTATATGTGACACCAACGTGGGGCTCTCTCAGTGTGTTACTAGTGTGTAGTGTGTCTAACCGTTTAGAGAACTTGCTTCACTTTTGAAAAGCTAAATATTCAATATAAATCTTATATCTTCAACTTCAATCTAAATCTCACCACTATTATGCCATAAGCAAGGTTAATGTTTCATATTCATTTGCTCAAATTGTGGCAAATAATTCTTGTTCGTTATTGATTATTTATTTATTTTTGGTTTATTCGTATTGCCTATTGTTAGTGTTGAGGTTAGTGGTTTATTTTTTTGTCATTCATTGTTTATTTTTAGGTTTATCACAGGTTTATTTTTATCGCAATTTTTTAGGTTTATTGCGTATTGCACATTTACATTTATTATACACTGACAAATTTTAAAGTTAATTTTTTAGTTTTATTTTATTGTTTTTTTTTGTGGTTACATTTTTGGTTTGAATGTATTGGTTATTATTAGGTTTATTATATATTTGCCAATTGCCTTTCATTGGTTGTTTATTTTTTCGGTTCATTGTTAATTATTTAGGTTTACCGTATATTTCCAATTTTCCATCCTATAATTCATTTTTTTGTTTTATTGCATGGATGGATGAATAAATGATCTATCTATCTATCTATCTATCTATCTATCTATCTATCTATCTATCTATCTATCTATCTATCTATCTTTCTATCTATCTATCTATCTATCTATCTATCTATCTTTCTATCTATCTATCTATCTATCTATCTATCTATCTATCTATCTTTCTATCTATCTATCTATCTATCTATCTATCTATCTATCTATCTATCTATCTATCTATCTATCTATCTATCTATCTATCTATCTTTCTATCTATCTATCTATCTATCTATCTATCTATCTTTCTATCTATCTATCTATCTATCTATCTATCTATCTATCTATCTTTCTATCTATCTATCTATCTATCTATCTATCTATCTATCTATCTATCTATCTATCTATCTATCTATCTATCTATCTATCTATCTATCTTTCTATCTTTCTATCTATCTATCTATCTCTTACCCAAGTCAGAGTTGTTAGGACTGTCCTGCTCCTTCTCGTAGTCACTCTTGCATAGCAGTTGTCCTTCTCTCACGACAAACTGATCCCCCTTGTACAATGGATTCTCGCAGACACAGCAGCAGAAGCAGCCTGTGTGGTAGATGCTCTCCAGGGCACGCATCACCAACTCAGTGGGTGAAATCGTCTTCAGGCAGCCACTGCACTTTGTCACAAAAAGCCTACGAGGACAGTGGAGTGAAATTGAATTAAAATAATGTCAATTGAGAAGTCGGAAAGATTGTCACCTCCTTCCACTCTCAAATGGATTTTGGGCGGCTACAAAAAAGTACAATTTGGAGGAAATATCAAACCACTGTATAGCACAGTCACTAGAAGAGTTAGAGATTTTATTTGTATGTGCATTTATAGGTTTTTGTTTTTTTGTATTTATTATTATTATCTTTTGTTTTTCCCCAAATTAAAAAAAAAAAGTTTGTTAGGATCAGATAACATCCTGTCTGACATTAATAGTTATATTAACCTTTTATTTTTTTTTTTCAAATCTTACAGTCTTACATACAGTATATGTGGTGTGGTGGTGGTGTGGTGTAAGCAGCCACGCTCATATATGTCTAGGTAATTGGGCTTGGGACCAGGGTGGCTGTATGCCTGTTGTTTGTTAGATGTCAATGAGGAACAGGTAAAACCCCCATCCCCACACACAGAGGAGGAGCCCTTGTCATGACATGTTTTCCATCTGCTCGCTTGTTCCACCTTTCCAATTCTCTACAATAAAACCGGCACTTTTCAACCCCATCGCCTGTGTCTCTGTGTCAGGGGGCTCTGAAAATAAACCTAGCCTAATAAATCTTGCTATACTCTGTTCAGTAAAACATCCTACCTACGTGTTAATGTAAGACAGTTGATTATTTAAAAAACTATATAATTTCAACCACAGAATTTAGACAAATGATTCTGGAAAACACAAGACAATTACTGTACACTGTACAAGTACAACATTAACGTTTCTTTACAAACGTGATTAACTCAACACTACAGATAGTAAATGTCGCTCAGCGCCATCTACTGGTTGTAAACATAACCGGACACAAGAGAAAGAATAATGTCCATACCTCTGGTATGTTACAGAAAAAGCACACAAAGATTGAGAAAATTAAGTGTTTTTTTGTGGTTTACAGACGATATTATGCGTTTCTAGTATTTACTGTGTGGCTATGGTTGATCATGCCAGCACTAATTTCAACATTGTTAATGTTTTATAATAGATAGATACAGTACATAGACACATATAGATTAATAGACAGACAGAACCAGAAAGCTGAACCTAAGATAAGAGGGAAAAAAAGTTAATAAGCTTGTTAATGCTATATATTAATAATGTATTTAGTTTTAAAATATGTTGATCTACATAATAATATTCTGATTAATTGTTGCAAAGTTTAAATAAAATATCATGATTCAAATATCATGTTGTCTTAATGTACTAGAGGTATGGACATCACTTTTCTTTTTATGTTGAGGATTGAGTTAAAATGGAGATGTTTTAAGTTTGGGAAAAAAAATTCCAGTTCCACCTATGATGTCAAGGGCTTGACAAAAAAAACCAAAACATTCTTTAATGAAAAACGGAATAAGGTGGGGGCAGCATTGGCATCAGTCTTCACACCTGGTTTTCATAATTCATAAAACATTTGTACTGTTTATGATAACGCAACTTTAAGAG